>NW_027596598.1:0-212498 GCF_964194155.1 Cetorhinus maximus
GTGGGCTGTGGTGTTGTGCTGTGGGAGTGGTGTGGGCAGTGAGGTGGCGCTGTGGGAGTGGTGTGGGCAGTGGTGTAGCGCTGTGGGTGTGGTGTGGGCAGTGGTGTTGCCCTGTGGGAGTGGTGTGGGCTGTGGTGTAGCGCTGTGGGAGTGGTGTGGGCAGTGTGGTGGCGATGTGGGAGTGGTGTGTGCAGTGGTGTAGCGCTGTGGGTGTGGTGTGGGCAGTGGTGTAACCCTGTGGGAGTGGTGTGGGCTGTGGTGTAGCGCTGTGGGAGTGGTGTGGGCAGTGTGGTGGCGATGTGGGATTGGTGTGGGCAGTGGTGTAGCCCTGTGGGAGTGGTGTGGGTTGTGGTGTAGCGCTGTGGGAGTGGTGTGGGCAGTGGTGTAGCGCTGTGGGAGTGGTGTGGGTTGTGGTGTAGCGCTGTGGGAGTGGTGTGGGCAGAGGTGTAGCGCTGTGGGAGATGTGTAGGCAGTGGTGTAGCGCTGTGGGAGTGGTGTGGGCAGTGGTGTAGCGCTGTGGGAGTGTTGTGGGTTGTGGTGTAGCGCTGTGGGAGTGGTGTGGGCAGAGGTGTAGCGCTGTGGGAGATGTGAAGGCAGTGGTGTAGCGCTGTGGGAGATGTGTAGGCAGTGGTGTAGCGATGTGGGTGTGGTATGGGCAGAGGTGTAGCGCTGTGGGAGTGGTGTGGGCAGTGGTGTAGCGCTGTGGGCGTGGTGTGGGCAGAGGTGTAGCGCTGTGGGAGATGTGTAGGCAGTGGTGTAGCGCTGTGAGAGTGGTGTGGGCAGCGGTGTAGCGCTGTGAGAGTGGTGTGGGCAGTGGTGTTGCGCTGTGGGAGTGGTGTGGGCAGTGGTTTTGCACTGTGGGAGTGGTGTGGGCATTCGTCTAGCGCTGTGGGAGTGTTGTGTGTTGTGGTGTAGTGCTGTGGGAGTGGTGTGGGCAGTGGTGTAGCGTTGTGGGAGTGGTGTGGGCAGTGGTGTAGTGCTATGGGAGTGGTGTGGGCAATGGTGTCGTGCTATGGGAGTGGTGTGGGCAGTGGTTTAGCGCTGTGGGAGTGGTGTGGGCAAAGGTGTAGCGCTGTGGGAGTGGTGTGGGCATTGGTTAAATGCGGCGGGAGTGGTGTGGGCAGTGGTGTAGCGCCATGGGAGTGCTGTGGGCAGTGGTGTAGCGCTGTCGGAGTGGTGTGGGCAGTGGTGTAGAGCTGTCGGAGTGGTGTGGGCAGTGGTGTAGTGCTGTGGGAGTGGTGTGGTCAGCGGTGTAGTGCTGTCGGAGTGGTGTGGGCAGTGGTGTAGCGATGTGGGAGTGATGTGGGCAGTGGTGTAGCGCTGTGGGAGTGTTGTGTGTTGTGGTGTAGTACTGTGGGAGTGGTGTGCGCAGTGGTGTAGCGCTGTGGGAGTGGTGTGGACAGTGGTGTAGCGCTGTGGGAGTGGTGTGGGCAGGAGTGTAGCGCTGTGGGAGTGGTGTGGGCAGGAGTGTAGCGCTGTGGGAGTGGTGTGGGCAGTGGTGTAGCGCTGTGGGAGTGGTGTGGGCAGTGGTGTAGTGCTATGGGAGTGGTGTGGAGTGGTGTAGCGCTGTGGGAGTGGTGTGGGCAGTGGTGTAGTGCTATGGGAGAGGTGTGGGCAGTGGTTTAGCGCTGTGGGAGTGGAGTGGGAAAAGGTGTAGCGCTGTGGGAGTGGTGTGGGCATTGGTTAAATGCGGCGGAAGTGGTGTGGGCAGTGGTGTAGCGCCGTGGGAGTGCTGTGGGCAGTGGTCTAGCGCTGTGGGAGTGGTGTCGGCAGTGGTGTAGTGCTGTCGGAGTGGTGTGGGCAGTGGTGTAGCGCTTTCGGAGTGGTGTGGGCAGTGGTGTAGTGCTGTGGGAGTGGTGTGGTCAGCGGTGTAGTGCTGTGGTAGTGGTGTGTGCAGTGGTGTAGTGCTGTGGGAGTGGTGTGGGCAGTGGTGTAGCACTGTTTGTGTGGTGTGGGCAGTGGTGTAGTGCTGTGGGAGTGATGTGGTCTGTGGTCTAGCGCTGTGGGTGTGTTGTGGGCAGTGGTGTAATGCTGTGGGGGTGGTGTGGGCAGTGGTGTAACGCTGTGGGGGTGGTGTGTGCAGTGGTGTAGTACTGTGGGAGTGGTGTGGGCAGTGGTTTAGCGCTGTGGGAGTGGTGTGGGTATTCGTCTAGCGCTGTGGGAGTGGTGTGGGCAGTGTGGTGGCGATGTGGGATTGGTGTGGGCAGTGGTGTAGCGCTGTGGGAGTGGTGTGGGCAGTGGTGTAGCGCTGTGGGAGTGGTGTGGACAGTGGTGTAGCGCTATGGGAGCGGTGTGGACAGTGGTGTAGCGCTGTGGGAGTGGTGTGGGCAGTGGTGTAGCGCTGTGGGAGTGGTGTGGACTGTGGTGTAGCACTGTGGGAGTGGTGTGGGCAGGGTGTATTGCTGTGTGAGTTGTGTGGGCAGTGGTGTAGTGCTGTGGGTGTGGTGTGGGTAGTGGTGTAGGTCTGTGGGAGTGGTGAGGGCAGTGGTGTAGTGCTGTGGGAGTGGTGTGGACAGTGGTGTAGCGCTGTGGGATTGGAATGGGCAGTGGTGTAGCGCCGTGGGAGTGGTGTGGGCAGTGGTCTAGCGTTGTGGGAGTGATGTGGGCAGTGGTGTAGCGCTGTTGGTGTGGTGTAGACAGTGGTTTAGCGCTGTGGGAGTGGTTTGGGCAGTGGTGTAGCGCTGTGGGTTAGTTGTGGGCATTAGTCTGGTGCTTTGGGAGTGGTGTGGGCAGTGGTGTAGCGCTGTGGGAGTGGTGTGTGCAGTGGTGTAGCGCTGTGGGAGTGGTGTGGGCAGTGGTGTAGCGCTGTGGGAGTGGTTTGGGAAGTGGTGTAGTGCTGTGGGAGTGGTTTGGGCAGTGGTGTAGCGTTGCGGGAGTGGTGTGGGCAGTGGTGTAGCGCTGTGGGTGTGTTGTGGACATTAGTGTAGCGCTGTGGGAGTGGTGCGGGTTGTGGTGTAGCGCTGCGGGGTTGATGTGGGCAGTGGTGTAGCGCAGTGGGAGTGGTGCGGGCAGTGGTGTAGTGCTGTGGGAGTGGTGTGGGCAGTGGTGTAGTGCTGTGGGAGTGGTGTTGGCATTGGTGTAGTGCTGTGGGAGTGGTGTGGGCAGTGGTGTAGTGCTGTGGGAGTGGTGAGGGCTGTGGTGTAGCGCTGTGGGAGTGGTTTTGGCAGTGGTGTAGTGCTGTGGGAGGGGTGTGGGCAGTGGTGTAGTGCTGTGGGAGTGGTGTGGGCAGTGGTGTAGCGCTGTGGGAGTGTTGTGGGCAGTGGTGTAGTGCTGTGGGAGTGGTGTGGGCAGTGGTGTAGCGCTGTGGGAGTGGTGTGGGCAGTGGTGTAGTGCTGTGGGAGGGGTGTGGGCAGTGGTGTAGTGCTGAGGGAGTGGAGTGGGCAGTGGTGTAGCGCTGTGGGAGTTGTGTGGACAGTGTTGTAGCGCTGAGGGAGTGGTGTGGGCATTGGTGTAGCGCTATGGGAGTGGTGTGGGCAGCAGTGTATTGCTGTGGGAGTGGTGTGGGCAGTGGTGTAGCGCTGTGGGAGAGGTATGGGTTGTTTTGTAGCGCTGCAGGAGTGTTGTTGGCATTTAAGTAGCGCTGTGGGAGTGGTGTGGGCATTAGTGTGGCGCTGTGGGAGATGTGTGGGCATTAGAGTAGCGCTGTCGAGTGGTATGAGCAGTGGTGTAGCGCTGTGGGAGTGGTGTGGGCAGTGGTGTAGTGCTGTGGGAGTGGTGTGGGCAGTGGTCTAGCGCTGTGGGAGTGATGTGGGCAGTGGTGTAGCGCTGTGGGAGTGGTGTGGGCAGCAGTGTAGTGCTGTGGGAGTGGTGTGGGCAGTTGTGTAGTGCTGTGGGAGTGGTGTGGGCAGTGGTCTAGCGCTGTGGGAGTTATGTGGGCAGTGGTGTAGCGCTGTGGGAGTGATGTGGGCAGTGGTGTAGTGCTGTTGGTGTGGTGTAGACAGTGCTTTAGCGCTGTGGGAGTGGTTTGGGCAGTGGTGTAGCGCTGTGGGTGTGTTGTGGGCATTAGTCTGGTGCTTTGGGAGTGGTGTGGGCAGTGGTTTAGCGCTGTGGGAGTGGTTTGTGCAGTGGTGTAGCGCTGTGGGAGTGGTGTGTGCAGTGGTGTAGCGCTGTGGGAGTGGTTTGGGCAGTGGTGTAGCGCTGTGGGTGTGTTGTGGGCATTAGTCTGGTGCTTTGGGAGTGGTGTGGGCAGTGGTGTAGCGCTGTGGGAGTGGTGTGTGCAGTGGTGTAGTGCTGTGGTAGTGGTTTGGGAAGTGGTGTAGTGCTGTGGGAGTGGTTTGGGCAGTGGTGTAGCGTTGCGGGAGTGGTGTGGGCAGTGGTGTAGTGCTGTGGGAGTGGTGTGGGCAGTTGTGTAACGCTGTGGAAGTGGTGCGGGCAGTGGTGTAGCGCTGTGGGTGTAGTGTGGTCATTAGTGCAGTGCTGTGGGAGTGGTGCAGGCAATGGTCTATCGCTGTGGGAGTGGTATTGGGCAGTGGTGTAGCGCTGTGGGACTGGGCTAGGCAACCGTTTAGTTGTCTGGGTGTGGTGTGGGCAGTTGTGTAACGCTGTGGGGGTGGTGTGGGCAGTGGTGTATCGCTATGGGAGTGGTGTGGGCAGTGGTGTAGCGCTGTGGGATTGGAATGGGCAGTGGTGTAGCGCTGTGGGAGTGGTGTGGGCAGTGGTGTAGCGCTGTGTGAGTGGTGTGGGCAGTGGTGTAGCGCTGTGGGAGTGGTGTGGGCAGTGGTGCAGTGCTGTGTGAGTGGTGTGGGTTGTGGTCTAGCGCTGCGGGAGTGGTTTGGGCAGTGGTGTAGTGCTGTGGGAGTGGTGTGGGCAGTGGTGTAGTGCTGTTGGAGAGGTATGGGTTGTTGTGTAGCGCTGCAGGAGTGTTGTTGGCATTAGAGTAGCGCTGTGGGTGTGGTGTGGGCATTAGGGTGGCGCTGTGGGAGATGTGTGGGAATTAGAGTAGCGCTGTCGAGTGGTATGAGCAGTGGTGTAGCGCTGTGGGAGTGGTGTGGGCAGTGGTGTAGCGCTGTGTAAGTGGTGTGGGCAGTTGTGTAGTGCTGTGGGAGTGGTGTGGGCAGTGGTCTAGCGCTGTGGGTGTGATGTGGGCAGTGGTGTAGCGCTGTTGGTGTGGTGTAGACAGTGGTTTAGCGCTGTGGGAGTGGTTTGGGCAGTGGTGTAGCGCTGTGGGTGTGTTGTGGGCATTAGTGTAGTGCTGTGGGAGTGGTGTGGGCAGCAGTGTAGTGCTGTGGGAGTGGTGTGGGCAGTGTTGTAGCGCTGTGGGTGTGTTGTGGGCATTAGTGTAGTGCTGTGGGAGTGGTGTGGGCAGTGGTGTAGTGCTGTGGGAGTGGTGTGGGCAGTGGTGTAGCGCTGTGGGAGTGGTGTGGGCAGTGGTGTAGCGCTGTGGGAGTGCTGTGGGCAGTGGTGTAGCGCTGTGGGAGTGGTGTGGGCTGTGGTGTAGCGCTGTGGGAGTGGTGTGGGCAGTGGTGTAGTGCTGTAGGAGTGGTTTGGGAAGTGGTGTAGTGCTGTGGGAGTGGTTTGGGCAGTGGTGTAGCGTTGCGGGAGTGGTGTGGGCATTAGTGTAGTGCTGTGGGAGTGGTGTGGGCAGCAGTGTAGTGCTGTGGGAGTGGTGTGGGCAGTGGTGTAGCGCTGTGGGTGTGTTGTGGGCATTAGTGTAGTGCTGTGGGAGTGGTGTGGGCAGTGGTGTAGTGCTGTGGGAGTGGTGTGGGCAGTGGTCTAGCGCTGTAGGAGTGGTGTGGGCAGTGGTGTAGCGCTGTGGGAGTGGTGCGGGCAGTGGTGTAGCGCTGTGAGATTGGTGTGGGCAGTGGTGTAGTGCTGTGGGAGTGGTGTGGGCAGTGATGTAGTGCTGTGGGATTGGTGTGGGCAGTGGTGTAGCGCTGTGGGAGTGGTGTGGGCAGTGGTGTAGTGCTGTGGGATTGGTGTGGGCAGTGGTGTAGTGCTGTGGGAGTGGTGTGGGCAGTGGTGTAGCGCTGCGGGAGAGGTGTCGGCAGTGGTCTAGCGCTGTGGGAGTGGTGTGGGCAGTGGTGTAGTGCTGTGGGAGTGGTGTGGGCAGTGGTGTAGCGCTGTGGGAGTGGTGTGGGCGGTGGTGTAGCGCTGTGGGAGTGTTGTGGGCAGTGGTGTAGCGCTGTGGGAGTGGTGTGGGCAGTGGTGTAGCGCTGTGGGAGTGGTGTGGGCAGTGGTGTAGTGCTGTGGGAGTGGTGTGTGCAGTGGTGTAGTGCTGTGGGAGTGGTGTGGGCAGTGGTGTAGTGCTGTGGGCGTGGTGTGGGCAGTGGTGTAGCGCTGTGGGAGTGGTGTGGGCATTGGTGTAGCGCTATGGGAGTGGTTTGGGCTGTGGTGTAACGCTGTGGGAGTGTTGTGGGCGGTGGTGTCGTGCTGTGGATGTGGTGTGGGCAGTTGTGTAGTGCTGTGGGAATGATGTGGGCAGTGGTGTAGCGCTGTGAGAGTGGTCAGGGCAGTGGTGTAGCGCTGTGGGAGTGGTGTGGGCAGTGGTGCAACGCTGTGGGAGTGGTGTGGGCTGTGGTGTAACGCTGTGGGTGTGGTGTGGGTTGTGGTGTAGCGCTGTGGGTGTGGTGTGGGCAGTGGTGTAATGCTGTGGGAGTGGTGTGGTCAGTGGTGTAGAGCTGTGGGAGTGGTGTGGGCAGTGGTCTAGTGCTGAGGGAGTGATGTGGGCAGTGGTGTAGCGCTGTGGGAGTGGTGTGGGCAGTGGTGTAGCGCTGTGGGAGTGGTGTGGGCAGTGGTTTATCGCTGTGGGAGTGGTGTGGGCTGTGGTGTAGCGCTGTGGGAGTGGTGTGGGCAGTGTGGTGGCGATGTGGGAGTGGTGTGTGCAGTGGTGTAGCGCTGTGGGTGTGGTGTGGGCAGTGGTGTAACCCTGTGGGAGTGGTGTGGGCTGTGGTGTAGCGCTGTGGGAGTGGTGTGGGCAGTGTGGTGGCGATGTGGGATTGGTGTGGGCAGTGGTGTAGCCCTGTGGGAGTGGTGTGGGTTGTGGTGTAGCGCTGTGGGAGTGGTGTGGGCAGTGGTGTAGCGCTGTGGGAGTGGTGTGGGTTGTGGTGTAGCGCTGTGGGAGTGGTGTGGGCAGAGGTGTAGCGCTGTGGGAGATGTGTAGGCAGTGGTGTAGCGCTGTGGGAGTGGTGTGGGCAGTGGTGTAGCGCTGTGGGAGTGGTGTGGGTTGTGGTGTAGCGCTGTGGGAGTGGTGTGGGCAGAGGTGTAGCGCTGTGGGAGATGTGAAGGCAGTGGTGTAGCGCTGTGGGAGATGTGTAGGCAGTGGTGTAGCGATGTGGGTGTGGTATGGGCAGAGGTGTAGCGCTGTGGGAGTGGTGTGGGCAGTGGTGTAGCGCTGTGGGCGTGGTGTGGGCAGAGGTGTAGCGCTGTGGGAGATGTGTAGGCAGTGGTGTAGCGCTGTGAGAGTGGTGTGGGCAGCGGTGTAGCGCTGTGAGAGTGGTGTGGGCAGTGGTGTTGCGCTGTGGGAGTGGTGTGGGCAGTGGTGTTGCACTGTGGGAGTGGTGTGGGCATTCGTCTAGCGCTGTGGGAGTGTTGTGTGTTGTGGTGTAGTGCTGTGGGAGTGGTGTGGGCAGTGGTGTAGCGTTGTGGGAGTGGTGTGGGCAGTGGTGTAGTGCTATGGGAGTGGTGTGGGCAATGGTGTCGTGCTATGGGAGTGGTGTGGGCAGTGGTTTAGCGCTGTGGGAGTGGTGTGGGCAAAGGTGTAGCGCTGTGGGAGTGGTGTGGGCATTGGTTAAATGCGGCGGGAGTGGTGTGGGCAGTGGTGTAGCGCCATGGGAGTGCTGTGGGCAGTGGTGTAGCGCTGTCGGAGTGGTGTGGGCAGTGGTGTAGAGCTGTCGGAGTGGTGTGGGCAGTGGTGTAGTGCTGTGGGAGTGGTGTGGTCAGCGGTGTAGTGCTGTCGGAGTGGTGTGGGCAGTGGTGTAGCGATGTGGGAGTGATGTGGGCAGTGGTGTAGCGCTGTGGGAGTGTTGTGTGTTGTGGTGTAGTACTGTGGGAGTGGTGTGCGCAGTGGTGTAGCGCTGTGGGAGTGGTGTGGACAGTGGTGTAGCGCTGTGGGAGTGGTGTGGGCAGGAGTGTAGCGCTGTGGGAGTGGTGTGGGCAGGAGTGTAGCGCTGTGGGAGTGGTGTGGGCAGTGGTGTAGCGCTGTGGGAGTGGTGTGGGCAGTGGTGTAGTGCTATGGGAGTGGTGTGGAGTGGTGTAGCGCTGTGGGAGTGGTGTGGGCAGTGGTGTAGTGCTATGGGAGAGGTGTGGGCAGTGGTTTAGCGCTGTGGGAGTGGAGTGGGAAAAGGTGTAGCGCTGTGGGAGTGGTGTGGGCATTGGTTAAATGCGGCGGAAGTGGTGTGGGCAGTGGTGTAGCGCCGTGGGAGTGCTGTGGGCAGTGGTCTAGCGCTGTGGGAGTGGTGTCGGCAGTGGTGTAGTGCTGTCGGAGTGGTGTGGGCAGTGGTGTAGCGCTTTCGGAGTGGTGTGGGCAGTGGTGTAGTGCTGTGGGAGTGGTGTGGTCAGCGGTGTAGTGCTGTGGTAGTGGTGTGTGCAGTGGTGTAGTGCTGTGGGAGTGGTGTGGGCAGTGGTGTAGCACTGTTTGTGTGGTGTGGGCAGTGGTGTAGTGCTGTGGGAGTGATGTGGTCTGTGGTCTAGCGCTGTGGGTGTGTTGTGGGCAGTGGTGTAATGCTGTGGGGGTGGTGTGGGCAGTGGTGTAACGCTGTGGGGGTGGTGTGTGCAGTGGTGTAGTACTGTGGGAGTGGTGTGGACAGTGGTGTAGCGCTATGGGAGCGGTGTGGACAGTGGTGTAGCGCTGTGGGAGTGGTGTGGGCAGTGGTGTAGCGCTGTGGGAGTGGTGTGGACTGTGGTGTAGCACTGTGGGAGTGGTGTGGGCAGGGTGTATTGCTGTGTGAGTTGTGTGGGCAGTGGTGTAGTGCTGTGGGTGTGGTGTGGGTAGTGGTGTAGGTCTGTGGGAGTGGTGAGGGCAGTGGTGTAGTGCTGTGGGAGTGGTGTGGACAGTGGTGTAGCGCTGTGGGATTGGAATGGGCAGTGGTGTAGCGCCGTGGGAGTGGTGTGGGCAGTGGTCTAGCGTTGTGGGAGTGATGTGGGCAGTGGTGTAGCGCTGTTGGTGTGGTGTAGACAGTGGTTTAGCGCTGTGGGAGTGGTTTGGGCAGTGGTGTAGCGCTGTGGGTTAGTTGTGGGCATTAGTCTGGTGCTTTGGGAGTGGTGTGGGCAGTGGTGTAGCGCTGTGGGAGTGGTGTGTGCAGTGGTGTAGCGCTGTGGGAGTGGTGTGGGCAGTGGTGTAGCGCTGTGGGAGTGGTTTGGGAAGTGGTGTAGTGCTGTGGGAGTGGTTTGGGCAGTGGTGTAGCGTTGCGGGAGTGGTGTGGGCAGTGGTGTAGCGCTGTGGGTGTGTTGTGGACATTAGTGTAGCGCTGTGGGAGTGGTGCGGGTTGTGGTGTAGCGCTGCGGGGTTGATGTGGGCAGTGGTGTAGCGCAGTGGGAGTGGTGCGGGCAGTGGTGTAGTGCTGTGGGAGTGGTGTGGGCAGTGGTGTAGTGCTGTGGGAGTGGTGTTGGCATTGGTGTAGTGCTGTGGGAGTGGTGTGGGCAGTGGTGTAGTGCTGTGGGAGTGGTGAGGGCTGTGGTGTAGCGCTGTGGGAGTGGTTTTGGCAGTGGTGTAGTGCTGTGGGAGGGGTGTGGGCAGTGGTGTAGTGCTGTGGGAGTGGTGTGGGCAGTGGTGTAGCGCTGTGGGAGTGTTGTGGGCAGTGGTGTAGTGCTGTGGGAGTGGTGTGGGCAGTGGTGTAGCGCTGTGGGAGTGGTGTGGGCAGTGGTGTAGTGCTGTGGGAGGGGTGTGGGCAGTGGTGTAGTGCTGAGGGAGTGGAGTGGGCAGTGGTGTAGCGCTGTGGGAGTTGTGTGGACAGTGTTGTAGCGCTGAGGGAGTGGTGTGGGCATTGGTGTAGCGCTATGGGAGTGGTGTGGGCAGCAGTGTATTGCTGTGGGAGTGGTGTGGGCAGTGGTGTAGCGCTGTGGGAGAGGTATGGGTTGTTTTGTAGCGCTGCAGGAGTGTTGTTGGCATTTAAGTAGCGCTGTGGGAGTGGTGTGGGCATTAGTGTGGCGCTGTGGGAGATGTGTGGGCATTAGAGTAGCGCTGTCGAGTGGTATGAGCAGTGGTGTAGCGCTGTGGGAGTGGTGTGGGCAGTGGTGTAGTGCTGTGGGAGTGGTGTGGGCAGTGGTCTAGCGCTGTGGGAGTGATGTGGGCAGTGGTGTAGCGCTGTGGGAGTGGTGTGGGCAGCAGTGTAGTGCTGTGGGAGTGGTGTGGGCAGTTGTGTAGTGCTGTGGGAGTGGTGTGGGCAGTGGTCTAGCGCTGTGGGAGTTATGTGGGCAGTGGTGTAGCGCTGTGGGAGTGATGTGGGCAGTGGTGTAGTGCTGTTGGTGTGGTGTAGACAGTGCTTTAGCGCTGTGGGAGTGGTTTGGGCAGTGGTGTAGCGCTGTGGGTGTGTTGTGGGCATTAGTCTGGTGCTTTGGGAGTGGTGTGGGCAGTGGTTTAGCGCTGTGGGAGTGGTTTGTGCAGTGGTGTAGCGCTGTGGGAGTGGTGTGTGCAGTGGTGTAGCGCTGTGGGAGTGGTTTGGGCAGTGGTGTAGCGCTGTGGGTGTGTTGTGGGCATTAGTCTGGTGCTTTGGGAGTGGTGTGGGCAGTGGTGTAGCGCTGTGGGAGTGGTGTGTGCAGTGGTGTAGTGCTGTGGTAGTGGTTTGGGAAGTGGTGTAGTGCTGTGGGAGTGGTTTGGGCAGTGGTGTAGCGTTGCGGGAGTGGTGTGGGCAGTGGTGTAGTGCTGTGGGAGTGGTGTGGGCAGTTGTGTAACGCTGTGGAAGTGGTGCGGGCAGTGGTGTAGCGCTGTGGGTGTAGTGTGGTCATTAGTGCAGTGCTGTGGGAGTGGTGCAGGCAATGGTCTATCGCTGTGGGAGTGGTATTGGGCAGTGGTGTAGCGCTGTGGGACTGGGCTAGGCAACCGTTTAGTTGTCTGGGTGTGGTGTGGGCAGTTGTGTAACGCTGTGGGGGTGGTGTGGGCAGTGGTGTATCGCTATGGGAGTGGTGTGGGCAGTGGTGTAGCGCTGTGGGATTGGAATGGGCAGTGGTGTAGCGCTGTGGGAGTGGTGTGGGCAGTGGTGTAGCGCTGTGTGAGTGGTGTGGGCAGTGGTGTAGCGCTGTGGGAGTGGTGTGGGCAGTGGTGCAGTGCTGTGTGAGTGGTGTGGGTTGTGGTCTAGCGCTGCGGGAGTGGTTTGGGCAGTGGTGTAGTGCTGTGGGAGTGGTGTGGGCAGTGGTGTAGTGCTGTTGGAGAGGTATGGGTTGTTGTGTAGCGCTGCAGGAGTGTTGTTGGCATTAGAGTAGCGCTGTGGGTGTGGTGTGGGCATTAGGGTGGCGCTGTGGGAGATGTGTGGGAATTAGAGTAGCGCTGTCGAGTGGTATGAGCAGTGGTGTAGCGCTGTGGGAGTGGTGTGGGCAGTGGTGTAGCGCTGTGTAAGTGGTGTGGGCAGTTGTGTAGTGCTGTGGGAGTGGTGTGGGCAGTGGTCTAGCGCTGTGGGTGTGATGTGGGCAGTGGTGTAGCGCTGTTGGTGTGGTGTAGACAGTGGTTTAGCGCTGTGGGAGTGGTTTGGGCAGTGGTGTAGCGCTGTGGGTGTGTTGTGGGCATTAGTGTAGTGCTGTGGGAGTGGTGTGGGCAGCAGTGTAGTGCTGTGGGAGTGGTGTGGGCAGTGTTGTAGCGCTGTGGGTGTGTTGTGGGCATTAGTGTAGTGCTGTGGGAGTGGTGTGGGCAGTGGTGTAGTGCTGTGGGAGTGGTGTGGGCAGTGGTGTAGCGCTGTGGGAGTGGTGTGGGCAGTGGTGTAGCGCTGTGGGAGTGCTGTGGGCAGTGGTGTAGCGCTGTGGGAGTGGTGTGGGCTGTGGTGTAGCGCTGTGGGAGTGGTGTGGGCAGTGGTGTAGTGCTGTAGGAGTGGTTTGGGAAGTGGTGTAGTGCTGTGGGAGTGGTTTGGGCAGTGGTGTAGCGTTGCGGGAGTGGTGTGGGCATTAGTGTAGTGCTGTGGGAGTGGTGTGGGCAGCAGTGTAGTGCTGTGGGAGTGGTGTGGGCAGTGGTGTAGCGCTGTGGGTGTGTTGTGGGCATTAGTGTAGTGCTGTGGGAGTGGTGTGGGCAGTGGTGTAGTGCTGTGGGAGTGGTGTGGGCAGTGGTCTAGCGCTGTAGGAGTGGTGTGGGCAGTGGTGTAGCGCTGTGGGAGTGGTGCGGGCAGTGGTGTAGCGCTGTGAGATTGGTGTGGGCAGTGGTGTAGTGCTGTGGGAGTGGTGTGGGCAGTGATGTAGTGCTGTGGGATTGGTGTGGGCAGTGGTGTAGCGCTGTGGGAGTGGTGTGGGCAGTGGTGTAGTGCTGTGGGATTGGTGTGGGCAGTGGTGTAGTGCTGTGGGAGTGGTGTGGGCAGTGGTGTAGCGCTGCGGGAGAGGTGTCGGCAGTGGTCTAGCGCTGTGGGAGTGGTGTGGGCAGTGGTGTAGTGCTGTGGGAGTGGTGTGGGCAGTGGTGTAGCGCTGTGGGAGTGGTGTGGGCGGTGGTGTAGCGCTGTGGGAGTGTTGTGGGCAGTGGTGTAGCGCTGTGGGAGTGGTGTGGGCAGTGGTGTAGCGCTGTGGGAGTGGTGTGGGCAGTGGTGTAGTGCTGTGGGAGTGGTGTGTGCAGTGGTGTAGTGCTGTGGGAGTGGTGTGGGCAGTGGTGTAGTGCTGTGGGCGTGGTGTGGGCAGTGGTGTAGCGCTGTGGGAGTGGTGTGGGCATTGGTGTAGCGCTATGGGAGTGGTTTGGGCTGTGGTGTAACGCTGTGGGAGTGTTGTGGGCGGTGGTGTCGTGCTGTGGATGTGGTGTGGGCAGTTGTGTAGTGCTGTGGGAATGATGTGGGCAGTGGTGTAGCGCTGTGAGAGTGGTCAGGGCAGTGGTGTAGCGCTGTGGGAGTGGTGTGGGCAGTGGTGCAACGCTGTGGGAGTGGTGTAGGCTGTGGTGTAACGCTGTGGGTGTGGTGTGGGTTGTGGTGTAGCGCTGTGGGTGTGGTGTGGGCAGTGGTGTAATGCTGTGGGAGTGGTGTGGTCAGTGGTGTAGAGCTGTGGGAGTGGTGTGGGCAGTGGTCTAGTGCTGAGGGAGTGATGTGGGCAGTGGTGTAGCGCTGTGGGAGTGGTGTGGGCAGTGGTGTAGCGCTGTGGGAGTGGTGTGGGCAGTGGTTTATCGCTGCTGGTGTGGTGTGGGATGTGGTGTAGCGCTGTGGGAGTGGTGTGGGCAGTGGTGTAGGGCTGTGGGGGTGGTGTGGGCAGTGGTGTAGTGCTGTGGGAGTGGTTTGGGAAGTGGTGTAGTGCTGTGGGAGTGGTTTGGGCAGTGGTGTAGCGTTGCGGGAGTGGTGTGGGCATTAGTGTAGTGCTGTGGGAGTGGTGTGGGCAGCAGTGTAGTGCTGTGGGAGTGGTGTGGGCAGTGGTGTAGCGCTGTGGGTGTGTTGTGGGCATTAGTGTAGTGCTGTGGGAGTGGTGTGGGCAGTGGTGTAGTGCTGTGGGAGTGGTGTGGGCAGTGGTCTAGCGCTGTAGGAGTGGTGTGGGCAGTGGTGTAGCGCTGTGGGAGTGGTGCGGGCAGTGGTGTAGCGCTGTGGGATTGGTGTGGGCAGTGGTGTAGTGCTGTGGGAGTGGTGTGGGCAGTGATGTAGTGCTGTGGGATTGGTGTGGGCAGTGGTGTAGCGCTGTGGGAGTGGTGTGGGCAGTGGTGTAGTGCTGTGGGATTGGTGTGGGCAGTGGTGTAGTGCTGTGGGAGTGGTGTGGGCAGTGGTGTTGCGCTGCGGGAGAGGTGTCGGCAGTGGTCTAGCGCTGTGGGAGTGGTGTGGGCAGTGGTGTAGTGCTGTGGGAGTGGTGTGGGCAGTGGTGTAGCGCTGTGGGAGTGGTGTGGGCGGTGGTGTAGCGCTGTGGGAGTGTTGTGGGCAGTGGTGTAGCGCTGTGGGAGTGGTGTGGGCAGTGGTGTAGCGCTGTGGGAGTGGTGTGGGCAGTGGTGTAGTGCTGTGGGAGTGGTGTGTGCAGTGGTGTAGTGCTGTGGGAGTGGTGTGGGCAGTGGTGTAGTGCTGTGGGCGTGGTGTGGGCAGTGGTGTAGCGCTGTGGGAGTGGTGTGGGCATTGGTGTAGCGCTATGGGAGTGGTTTGGGCTGTGGTGTAACGCTGTGGGAGTGTTGTGGGCGGTGGTGTCGTGCTGTGGATGTGGTGTGGGCAGTTGTGTAGTGCTGTGGGAATGATGTGGGCAGTGGTGTAGCGCTGTGAGAGTGGTCAGGGCAGTGGTGCAGCGCTGTGGGAGTGGTGTGGGCAGTGGTGCAACGCTGTGGGAGTGGTGTGGGCTGTGGTGTAGCGCTGTGGGAGTGGTCTGGGCAGTGGTGTAGCGCTGTGGGTGTGGTGTGGGTTGTGGTGTAGCGCTGTGGGTGTGGTGTGGGCAGTGGTGTAATGCTGTGGGAGTGGTGTGGTCAGTGGTGTAGAGCTGTGGGAGTGGTGTGGGCAGTGGTCTAGTGCTGAGGGAGTGATGTGGGCAGTGGTGTAGCGCTGTGGGAGTGCTGTGGGCAGTGGTGTAGCGCTGTGGGAGTGGTGTGGGCAGTGGTTTATCGCTGCTGGTGTGGTGTGGGATGTGGTGTAGCGCTGTGGGAGTGGTGTGGGCAGTGGTGTAGGGCTGTGGGGGTGGTGTGGGCAGTGGTGTAGTGCTGTGGGAGTGGTGTGAGCAGTGGTGTAAAGCTGTGGGAGTGGTGTAGGAGGTGAGGTGGCGCTGTGGGAGTTGTGCGGGCAGTGGTGTAGGGCTGTCGGAGTGGTGTGGGCAGTGATGTAGCGCTGTGGGAGTGTTGTGGGCAGTTGTGTAGTGCTGTGGGAGTGGTGTGGGCAGTGGTGTAGCGCTGTGGGAGTGGTGTGGACAGTGGTGTAGCGCTGTGGGTGTGGTGTGGGATGTGGTGTAGCGCTGTGGGAGTGGTGTGGGAGTGGTGGGGTTGTGGTGTAGCGCTGTGGGAGTGGTGTGGACAGTGGTGTAGCGCTGTGGGAGTGGTGTGGACAGTGGTGTAGCGCTGTGGGAGTGGTGTGGGCAGAGGTGTAGTGCTGTGGGAGTGGTGTGGGCAGTGGTGTAGCGCTGCGGGAGAGGTGTCGGCAGTGGTCTAGCGCTGTGGGAGTGGAGTGGGCAGTGGTGTAGTGCTGTGGGAGTGGTGTGGGCAGTGGTGTAGCGCTGTGGGAGTGGTGTGGGCGGTGGTGTAGCGCTGTGGGAGTGTTGTGGGCAGTGGTGTAGCGCTGTGGGAGTGGTGTTGGCAGTGGTGTAGCGCTGTGGGAGTGGTGTGGGCAGTGGTGTAGTGCTTTGGGAGTGGTGTGTGCAGTGGTGTAGTGCTGTGGGAGTGGTGTGGGCAGTGGTGTAGTGCTGTGGGCGTGGTGTGGGCAGTGGTGTAGCGCTGTGGGAGTGGTGTGGGCATTGGTGTAGCGCTATGGGAGTGGTTTGGGCTGTGGTGTAACGCTGTGGGAGTGTTGTGGGCGGTGGTGTCGTGCTGTGGATGTGGTGTGGGCAGTTGTGTAGTGCTGTGGGAATGATGTGGGCAGTGGTGTAGCGCTGTGAGAGTGGTCAGGGCAGTGGTGTAGCGCTGTGGGAGTGGTGTGGGCAGTGGTGCAACGCTGTGGGAGTGGTGTGGGCTGTGGTGTAGCGCTGTGGGAGTGGTCTGGGCAGTGGTGTAGCGCTGTGGGTGTGGTGTGGGTTGTGGTGTAGCGCTGTGGGTGTGGTGT
The DNA here is from genome assembly GCF_964194155.1 of Cetorhinus maximus. Taxonomy (NCBI): domain Eukaryota; kingdom Metazoa; phylum Chordata; class Chondrichthyes; order Lamniformes; family Cetorhinidae; genus Cetorhinus; species Cetorhinus maximus. Next base: position 15,753 of record NW_027596598.1, read on the forward strand.
GGGCAGTGGTGTAATGCTGTGGGAGTGGTGTGGTCAGTGGTGTAGAGCTGTGGGAGTGGTGTGGGCAGTGGTCTAGTGCTGAGGGAGTGATGTGGGCAGTGGTGTAGCGCTGTGGGAGTGCTGTGGGCAGTGGTGTAGCGCTGTGGGAGTGGTGTGGGCAGTGGTTTATCGCTGCTGGTGTGGTGTGGGATGTGGTGTAGCGCTGTGGGAGTGGTGTGGGCAGTGATGTAGCGCTGTGGGAGTGTTGTGGGCAGTTGTGTAGTGCTGTGGGAGTGGTGTGGGCAGTGGTGTAGCGCTGTGGGAGTGGTGTGGGCAGTGGTGTAGCGCTGTGGGAGTGGTGTGGGCAGTGGTGTAGCGCTGTGGGAGTGGTGTGGGCAGTGGTGTAGCGCTGTGGGAGTGGTGTGGGTAGTGGTGCAGCACTGTGGGAGTGGTGTGGGCAGTGGTGTAGCGCTGTGGGAGTGGTGTGGAAGGTGGTGTCGCGCTGTGGGAGTGGTGTGGGCAGTGGTGTAGCGCTGTGGGAGTGGTGAGGGCAGTGGTGTAACGCTGTGTGAGTGTTGTGGGCAGTGGTGTAATGCTGTGGGAGTGGTGAGGGCAGTGGTGTAGTGCTGTGGTAGTGGTGTGGGCCGTGGGGTAGTGCGGTGGGAGTGGTGTGGGCAATGGTGTAGCGCTGTGGGAGTGGTGTGGGCAATGTTGTCGTGCTGTGGGTGTGGTGTGGGCAGTGGTGTAGCGCTGTGGGAGTGGTGTGAGCAGAGGTGTAGTGCTGTGGGAATGATGTGGGCAGTGGTGTAGCGCTGTGGGAGTGGTGTGGGTTGTGGTGTAGTGCTTTGGGAGAGTTTTGGGCAGTGGTGTAGTGCTTTGGGAGTGGTGTGGGCTGTGGTGTAGTGCTGTGGGAGTGGTGTAGGTTGTGGTCTAGCACTGTGGGAGTGGTGTGGGTTGTGGTCTAGCACTGTGGGAGTTGTCTGGGCAGTGGTGTAGCGCTGTGGGAGTGATGTGGGCAGTGGTGTAGCGCTGTGGGAGTGGTGTGGGCAGTGGCGTAGCGCTGTGGGAGTGGTGTGGGCAGTGGTGTAGAGCTCTGGGAGTGTTGTGTGCAGTGGTGCATGGCTGTGGGTGTGGTGTGGGCAGAGGTGTAGGTCTGTGAGAGTGGTGTGGGCTGTGGTGTAGTGCTGTGGGAGTGGTGTGGGAGGTGAGGTGTCGCTGTGGGAGTTGTGTGGGCAGTGGTGTAGCGCTGTGGGAGTGGTGTGGACAGTGGTGTAGCGCTGTGGGTGTGGTGTGGGATGTGGTGTAGCGCTGTGGGAGTGGTGTGGGAGTGGTGGGGTTGTGGTGTAGCGCTGTGGGAGTGGTGTGGACAGTGGTGTAGCGCTGTGGGAGTGGTGTGGACAGTGGTGTAGCACTGTGGGTGTGGTGTGGGCAGTGGTGTAGCGCTGTGGGAGTGCTGTGGGCCCTGGTGTAGCGCTGTGGGTGTGGTGTGGGATGTGGTGTAGCGCTGTGGGAGTGGTGTGGGAGTGGTGTGGGTTGTGGTGTTGCGCTGTGGGAGTGGTGTGGGTTGTGGTGTTGCGCTGTGGGAGTGGTGTGGACAGTGGTGTAGCGCTGTGGGTGTGGTGTGGGCAGTGGTGTAGCGCTGTGGGAGTGGTGTGGGCAGTGGTGTAGCGCTGTGGGTGTGGTGTGGGATGTGGTGTAGCGCTGTGGGAGTGGTGTGGGAGTGGTGTGGGTTGTGGTGTAGCGCTGTGGAAGTGCTGTGGGCACTGGTGTAGCGCTGTGGGAATGGTGCGGGCAGTGGTGTAGCGCTGTGGGGGTGGTGTGGGCAGTGGTGTAGCGCTGTGGGAGTGGTGTTGGCAGTGGTGTAGTGCTGTGGGTGTGGTGTGGGCAGTTGTGTAGTGCTGTGGGAGAGGTGTGGGCAGTGGTGTAGCGCTGTGGGAGTGGTGTGGGCAGTGGTGTAACGCTGTGGGAGTGGTGTGGGCAGTGGTGTAGCGCTGTGGGAGTGGTGTGGGTTGTGGTGTAGCGGTGTGGGAGTGGTGTGGGTTGTGGTGTAGCGCTGTGGGAGTGGTGTGGGCAGTGGTTTAGTGCTGTGGGACTGATGTGGGCGGTGGTGTAGCGCTGTGGGAGTGTTGTGGGCAGTGGTGTAGCGCTGTGGGAATGGTTCGGGCAGTGGTGACGCGCTGTGGGAGTGGTGTGGGCAGTGGTGTAGCGCTTTGGGAGTGGTGTGGGCAGTGGTGTAGCGCTGTGGGAGTGGTGTGGGCAGTGGTGTAGCGCTGTGGGAGTGGTGTGGGCAGTGGTGTAGCGCTGTGGGAGTGGTGTGGGTAGTGGTGTAGCACTGTGGGAGTGGTGTGGGCAGTGGTGTAGCGCTGTGGGAGTGGTGTGGAAGGTGGTGTCGCGCTGTGGGAGTGGTGTGGGCAGTGGTGTAGCGCTGTGGGAGTGGTGTGGGCAGTGGTATAGCGCTGTGGGAGTTGTGTGGGCAGTGGTGTAGCGCTGTGGGAGTGGTGAGGGCAGTGGTGTAACGCTCTGTGAGTGTTTGGTCAGTGGTGTAATGCTGTGGGAGTGGTGAGGGCATTGGTGTAGTGCTGTGGGTGTGGTGTGGGCAGTGGTGCAGCGCTGTGGTATTGGTGTGGGCCGAAGGGTAGTGCTGTGGGAGTGGTGTGGGCAATGGTGTAGCGCTGTGGGAGTGGTGTGGGCAATGTTGTCGTGCTGTGGGAGTGGTGTGGGCAGTGGTGTAGCGTTGTGGGAGTGGTGTGAGCAGAGGTGTAGTGCTGTGGGAATGATGTGGGCAGTGGTGTAGCGCTGTGGGAGTCATGTGGGTTGTGGTGTAGTGCTTTGGGAGAGTTTTGGGCAGTGGTGTAGTGCTTTGGTAGAGTTTTGGGCAGTGGTGTAGTGCTGTGGGAGTGGTGTGGGCTGTGGTGTAGTGCTGTGGGAGTGGTGTAGGTTGTGGTCTAGCACTGTGGGAGTGGTGTGGGTTGTGGTCTAGCACTGTGGGAGTTGTCTGGGCAGTGGTGTAGCGCTGTGGGAGTGATGTGGGCAGTGGTGTAGCGCTGTGGGAGTGGTGTGGGCAGTGGTGTAGCGCTGTGGGAGTGGTGTGGGCAGTGGTGTAGTGCTCTGGGAGTGTTGTGTGCAGTGGTGCAGGGCTGTGGGTGTGGTGTGGGCAGTGGTGTAGGTCTGTGGGAGTGGTGTGGGCTGTGGTGTAGTGCTGTGGGAGTGGTGTGGGAGGTGAGGTGTAGCTGTGGGAGTTGTGTGGGCAGTGGTGTAGCGTTGTGGGAGTGGTGTGGACAGTGGTGTAGCGCTGTGGGTGTGGTGTGGGATGTGGTGTAGCGCTGTGGGAGTGTTGTGGGAGTGGTGTGGGTTGTGGTGTAGCGCTGTGGGAGTGGTGTGGACAGTGGTGTAGCGCTGTGGGAGTGGTGTGGACAGTGGTGTAGCGCTGTGGGAGTGGTGTGGACAGTGGTGTAGCGCTGTGGGTGTGGTGTGGGCAGTGGTGTAGCGCTGTGGGAGTGGTGTGGGCAGTGGTGTAGCGCTGTGGGTGTGGTGTGGGATGTGGTGTAGCGCTGTGGGAGTGGTGTGGAGTGGTGTGGATTGTGGTGTAGCGCTGTGGGAGTGTTGTGGGCAATGTTGTCGTGCTGTGGGAGTGGTGTGGGCAGTGGTGTAGCGCTGTGGGAGTGGTGTGGCAGAGGTGTAGTGCTGTGGGAATGATGTGGGCAGTGGTGTAGCGCTGTGGGAGTGGTGTGGGCAGTGGTGTAGCGCTGTGGGAGTGGTGTGGGCAGTGGTGTAGTGCTCTGGGAGTGTTGTGTGCAGTGGTGCAGGGCTGTGGGTGTGGTGTGGGCAGTGGTGTAGGTCTGTGGGAGTGGTGTGGGCTGTGGTGTAGTGCTGTGGGAGTGGTGTGGGAGGTGAGGTGTCGCTGTGGGAGTTGTGTGGGCAGTGGTGTAGCGCTGTGGGAGTGGTGTGGACAGTGGTGTAGCGCTGTGGGTGTGGTGTGGGATGTGGTGTAGCGCTGTGGGAGTGGTGTGGGAGTGGTGTGGGTTGTGGTGTAGCGCTGTGGGAGTGGTGTGGACAGTGGTGTAGCGCTGTGGGATTGGTGTGCACAGTGGTTTAGCGCTGTGGGTGTGGTGTGGGCAGTGGTGTAGCGTTGTGGGAGTGGTGTGGGCAGTGGTGTAGCGCTGTGGGTGTGGTGTGGGATGTGGTGTAGCGCTGTGGGAGTGGTGTGGGAGTGGTGTGGGTTGTGGTGTAGCGCTGTGGGAGTGGTGTGGACAGTGGTGTAGCGCTGTGGGAGTGGTGTGGACAGTGGTGTAGCGCTGTGGGTGTGGTGTGGGCCGTGGTGTAGCGCTGTGGGAGTGGTGTGGTCAGTGGTGTAGCGCTGTGGGTGTGGTGTGGGATGTGGTGTAGCGCTGTGGGAGTGGTGTGGGAGTGGTGTGGGTTGTGGTGTAGCGCTGTGGAAGTGGTGTGGGCAGTGGTGTAGTGCTGTAGGAGAGGTGTGGGCAGTGGTGTAGCGCTGTGTGAGTGGTGTGGGCAGTGGTGTAACGCTGTGGGAGTGGTGTGGGCAGTGGTGTTGTGCTGTGGGAGTGGTGTGGGTTGTGGTGTAGCGCTGTGGGAGTGGTGTGGGCAGTGGTGTAGCGCTGCGGGAATGGTGTGGGCAGTGGTGTAGCGCTGTGGGAGTGTTGTGTGCAGTGGTGTAGGGCTGTGGGAGTGGTGTGGGTTGTGGTGTAGCGGTGTGGGAGTGGTGTGGGTTGTGGTGTAGCGCTGTGGGAGTGGTGTGGGCAGTGGTTTAGTGCAGTGGGACTGATGTGGGCGGTGGTGTAGCGCTGTGGGAGTGTTGTGGGCAGTGGTGTAGCTCTGTGGGAGTGGTGTGGGCAGTGGTGTAGCGCTGTGGGACTGATGTGGGCAGTGGTGTAGCGCTGTGGGAGTGGTGTGGGATGTGGTGTAGCGCTGTGGGAATGGTTCGGGCAGTGGTGAAGCGCTGTGGGATTGGTGTGGGCAGTGGTGCAGCGCTGTGGGAGTGGTAAGGGCAGTGGTGTAATGCTGTTGGAGTGGTGTGGGCAGTGGTGTAGCGCTGTGGGAGTGGTGTGGGCAGTGGTGTAGCGCTGTGGGAGTGGTGTTGGGTGTGGTGTATTGCTTTGGGAGAGGTGTGGGCATTGGTGTAACGCTGTGTGAGTGGTGTGGGCAGTGTTGTAGCGCTGTGGGAGTGGTGTGGGCAGTGTTGTAGCGCTGTGGGAGTGGTGTGGGCAATGGTGTAACGCTGTGGGAGTGGTGTGGGCAGTGTGGTGGCGATGTGGGAGTGGTGTGTGCAGTGGTGTAGTGCTGTGGGAGTGGTGTGGGCAGTGGTGTATTGCTATGGGAGTGGTGTGGAGTGGTGTAGCGCTGTGGGAGTGGTGTGGGCAGTGGTGTAGTGCTGTGGGAGTGGTGTGGGCAGTGGTGTAGTGCTATGGGAGTGGTGTGGGCAGTGGTGTAGTGCTATGGGAGTGGTGTGGGCAGTGGTGTAGCGCTTTGGGAGCGGTGTGGGCAAAGGTGTAGCGCTGTGGGAGTGGTGTGGGCATTGGTTAAATGCGGCGGGAGTGGTGTGGGCAGTGGTCTAGAGCTGTAGGAGTGGTGTGGGCAGTGGTGTAGAGCTGTCGGAGTGGTGTGGGCAGTGGTGTAGAGCTGTCGGAGTGGTGTGAGCAGTGGTGAAGAGCTGTCGGAGTGTTGTGGGCAGTGGTGTAGCGCTGTGTGATTGGTGTGGGCAGTGGTGAAGCGCTGTGTGAGTGGTGTGGGCAGTGGTGTAGCGCTGTGGGAGTGGTGTGGGCAGTGTTGTAGCGCTGTGGGAGTGGTGTGGGTTGTGGTGTAGCGCTGTGGGAGTGGTGTGGGCAGTGGTGTAGCGCTGTGGGAGTGGTGTGGGCAGTGGTGTAGCGCTGTGGGAGCGGTGTGGGCAGAGGTGTAGTGCTGTGGGAGTGGTGTGGGTAGTGGTGTAGCACGGCATGTGTGGTGTGGGCAGTGGTGTAGTGCTGTGGGAGTGGTGTGGGCAGTGCTGTAGCGCTGTGGGAGTGGTGTGGCCAGTGGTCTAGCGCTGTGGGAGTGGTGTGGGCAGTGGTGTAGTGCTGTGGGAATGGATTGGGAAGTGGTGTAGCGTTGTCGGAGAGGTTTGGGCAGTGCTGTAGCGCTGTGGGAGTGGTGTGGGCAGTGGTGTAGTCGCTGTGGGTGTGGTTTGGGCAGTGGTGTAGCGCTGTGGAAGTGGTGTGGGCAGTGGTGTAGTCGCTGTGGGAGTGGTGTGGGCAGTGGTGTAGAGCTGTGGGAGTGGTGTGGGATGTGGTGAATTGCTGTGGGAGTGGTGTGGGCAGTGGTGTAGCGCTGTGGGAGTGTTGTGGGCAGTGGTGTAGTTCTGTGGGAGTGGTGCGGGCAGTGGTGTAGCGCTGTGGGAGTGGTGTGGGTTGTGTTGTAACGCTGTGGGAGTGGTGTGGGCAGTTGTGTAGCGCTGTGGGAGTGATGTGGGCAGTGGTGTAGCGCTGTGGGAGTTGTGTGGGCAGTGGTGTAGCGCTGTGGGAGTGGTGTGGGCAGTGGTGTAGCGCTGTGGGATGGGTGTGAGCAGTGGTGTAGTGCTGTGGGAGTGGTGTGGGCAGTGGTGTAGCACTGTTTGTGTGGTGTGGGCAGTGGTGTAGCGCTGTGGGAGTGGTGTGAGCATTGGTGTAGCGCTGTGGGAGTGGTGTGGGCAGTGGTGTAGCGCTGTGGGAGTGGTGTGGGCAGTGGTGTAGCGCTGTGGGAATGGATTGGGAAGTGGTGTTGCGCTGTGGGAGTGGTGTGGGCAATGGTGTAGCGCTGTGGGAGTGGTGTGGGCAGTGGTGAAGTGCTGTGGGAATGGTGTGGGCGGTGGTGTAGCGCTGTGGGAGTGGTGTGGGCAGTGGTCTAATGCGGCGGGAGTGGTGTGGGCAGTGGTGTGGGCATTCGTCTAGCGCTGTGGGAGTGTTGTGTGTTGTTGTGTAGTGCTGTGGGAGTGGTGTGGGCAGTGGTGTAGTGCTGTGAGTGTGGTGTGGACAGTGGTGTAGCGCTGTGGGAGTGGTGTGTGCAGTGGTGTAGCGCTGTGGGAGTGGTTTGGACAGTAGTGTAGTGCTGTGGGAGTGGTGTGGGCAGTGGTGTAGCGCTGTGGGAGTGGTGTGGGCAGTAGTGTAGCGCTGTTGGAGTGGTGTGGGCAGTGGTGTAGTGCTGTGGGAGTGGTTTGGGAAGTGGTGTAGCGCTGTGTGAGTGGTGTGTGCTGTGGTGTAGTGCTGTGGGAGTGGTTTGGGCCGTGGTGTAGCGTTGCGGGAGTGGTGTGTGCTGTGGTGTAGTGCTGTGGGAGTGGTGCGGGCAGTGGTGTAGCGCTGTGGGAGTGGTGTGTGCTGTGGTGTAGTGCTGTGAGAGTGGTGTGGTCAGTGGTGTAGCGCTGTGGGAGTGGTGTGTGCAGTGGTGTAGCGCTGTGGGAGTGGTGTAACGCTGTGGGAGTGGTGTGGGCAGTGGTGTAACACTGTGGGAGTGGCATGGTCAGTGGTGTAGCGCTGTGGGAGTGATGTGGGCAGTGTTGTAGCGCTGTCGGAGTGATGTGGGCAGTGGTGTAGGGCGGTGGGGGTGGGGTGGGCAGTGGTGTAGGTCTGTGGGAGTGGTGAGGGCAGTGGTGTAGCGCTGTGGGAATGGTGTGGGCAGTGGTGTAGCGCTGTGGGAATGGTGTGGGCAGTGGTGTAGCGCTGTGGGAATGGTGTGGGCAGTGGTGTAGCGCTGTTCGAATGGTGTGGGCAGTGGTGTAGCGCTGTGAGACTGGTGTTGGCAGTGGTCAGTGCTTTGGGAGTGGTGTGGGCATTGGTTTAATGCGGCAGGAGTGGTGTGAGCAGTGGTGTTACGCTGTGGGAGTTGTGTGGGCAGTGGTGTAACTCTGTGGGAGTGGTGTGGGCAGTGGTGTAGCGCTGTGTGAGTGGTGTGGGCAGTGGTGTATTGCTGTGGGTGTGGTGTGGGCAGTGGTGTAGCGCTGTGGGAGTAGTTTGGGTAGTGGTGTAGCGCTGTGGGAGTGGTGTGGGCATTCGTCTAGCGCTGTGGGAGTGTTGTGTGTAGTGGTGTAATGCTGTGGGAGTGGTGTGCGCAGTGGTGTAGCGCTGTGGGAGTGGTGTGGGAGTGATGTGGGTTGTGGTGTAGCGCTGTGGGAGTGTTGTGGGCAATGTTGTCGTACTGTGGGAGTGGTGTGGGCAGTGGTGTAGCGCTGTGGGAGTGGTGTGAGCAGAGGTGTAGTGCTGTGGGAATGATGTGGGCAGTGGTGTAGCGCTGTGGGAGTGGTGTGGGCAGTGGTGTAGCGCTGTGGGAGTGGTGTGGGCAGTGGTGTAGTGCTCTGGGAGTGTTGTGTGCAGTGGTGCAGGGCTGTGGGTGTGGTGTGGGCAGTGGTGTAGGTCTGTGGGAGTGGTGTGGGCTGTGGTGTAGTGCTGTGGGAGTGGTGTGGGAGGTGAGGTGTCGCTGTGGGAGTTGTGTGGGCAGTGGTGTAGCGCTGTGGGAGTGGTGTGGACAGTGGTGTAGCGCTGTGGGTGTGGTGTGGGATGTGGTGTAGCGCTGTGGGAGTGTTGTGGGAGTGGTGTGGGTTGTGGTGTAGCGCTGTGGGAGTGGTGTGGACAGTGGTGTAGCGCTGTGGGAGTGGTGTGGACAGTGGTTTAGCGCTGTGGGTGTGGTGTGGGCAGTGGTGTAGCGCTGTGGGAGTGGTGTGGGCAGTGGTGTAGCGCTGTGGGTGTGGTGTGGGATGTGGTGTAGCGCTGTGGGAGTGGTGTGGGAGTGGTGTGGGTTGTGGTGTAGCGCTGTGGGAGTGGTGTGGACAGTGGTGTAGCGCTGTGGGAGTGGTGTGGACAGTGGTGTAGCGCTGTGGGTGTGGTGTGGGCAGTGGTGAAGCGCTGTGGGAGTGGTGTGGTCAGTGGTGTAGCGCTGTGGGTGTGGTGTGGGATGTGGTGTAGCGCTGTGGGAGTGGTGTGGGAGTGGTGTGGGTTGTGGTGTAGCGCTGTGGAAGTGGTGTGGGCAGTGGTGTAGTGCTGTGGGAGAGGTGTGGGCAGTGGTGTAGCGCTGTGGGAGTGGTGTGGGCAGTGGTGTAACGCTGTGGGAGTGGTGTGGGCAGTGGTGTTGTGCTGTGGGAGTGGTTTGGGTTGTGGTGTAGCGCTGTGGGAGTGGTGTGGGCAGTGGTGTAGCGCTGCGGGAATGGTGTGGGCAGTGGTGTAGCGCTGTGGGAGTGGTGTGGGTTGTGGTGTAGCGCTGTGGGAGTGGTGTGGGCAGTGGTGTAGCGCTGCGGGAATGGTGTGGGCAGTGGTGTAGCGCTGTGGGAGTGTTGTGTGCAGTGGTGTAGCGCTGTGGGAGTGGTGTGGGTTGTGGTGTAGCGCTGTGGGAGTGGTGTGGGCAGTGGTTTAGTGCTGTGGGACTGATGTGGGCGGTGGTGTAGCGCTGTGGGAGTGTTGTGGGCAGTGGTGTAGCTCTGTGGGAGTGGTGTGGGCAGTGGTGTAGCGCTGTGGGACTGATGTGGGCAGTGGTGTAGCGCTGTGGGAGTGGTGTGGGATGTGGTGTAGCGCTGTGGGAATGGTTCGGGCAGTGGTGAAGCGCTGTGGGAGTGGTGTGGGCAGTGGTGTAGCGCTGTGGGAGTGGTAAGGGCAGTGGTGTAATGCTGTAGGAGTGGTGTGGGCAGTGGTGTAGCGCTGTGGGAGTGGTGTGGGCAGTGGTGTAGCGCTGTGGGAGTGGTGTGGGCAGTGGTGTATTGCTTTGGGAGAGGTGTGGGCATTGGTGTAACGCTGTGTGAGTGGTGTGGGCAGTGTTGTAGCGCTGTGGGAGTGGTGTGGGCAGTGTTGTAGCGCTGTGGGAGTGGTGTGGGCAATGGTGTAACGCTGTGGGAGTGGTGTGGGCAGTGTGGTGGCGATGTGGGAGTGGTGTGTGCAGTGGTGTAGTGCTGTGGGAGTGGTGTGGGCAGTGGTGTATTGCTATGGGAGTGGTGTGGAGTGGTGTAGCGCTGTGGGAGTGGTGTGGGCAGTGGTGTAGTGCTGTGGGAGTGGTGTGGGCAGTGGTTTAATGCGGCAGGAGTGGTGTGAGCAGTGGTGTTACGCTGTGGGAGTTGTGTGGGCAGTGGTGTAACTCTGTGGGAGAGGTGTGGGCAGTGGTGTAGCGCTGTGTGAGTGGTGTGGGCAGTGGTGTATTGCTGTGGATGTGGTGTGGGCAGTGGTGTAGCGCTGTGGGAGTAGTTTGGGCAGTGGTGTAGCGCTGTGGGAGTGGTGTGGGCATTCGTCTAGCGCTGTGGGAGTGTTGTGTGTAGTGGTGTAATGCTGTGGGAGTGGTGTTGGCAGTGGAGTTACGCTGTGGGAGTGTTGTGGTCAGTGGTGTAGTGCTGTGGGAGTGGTGTTGGCAGCGGTCAGTGCTGTGGGAGTGGTGTGGGCATTGGTGTAGCGCTGTGGGAGTTGTTTGGGCAGTGGTGTAGCGCTGTGGGAGTGGTGTGGGCAGTGGTGTAGTCGCTGTGGGAGTGGTGTGGGCAGTGATGTTGTGCTGTGGGAGTGGTGTGCGCAGTGGTGTAGTCGCTGTGGGAGTGGTGTGGGAAGTGGTGCAGCGCTGTGGGAGTGGTGTGTGCAGTGGTGTAGCGCTGTGGGAGTGGTGTGGGCAGTGGTGTAGCGCTGTGGGAGTGGTGTGGGCAGTGGTGTAGCGCTGTGGGAGTGGTGTGGGCAGTGGTGTAGCGCTGTGGGAGTGGTGTGGGCAGTAGTGTAGCGCTGTGGGAGTGGTGTGGGCAGTGGTGTTGCGCTGTGGGAGTGGTGTGGGCAGTGGTGTAGTGCTGTGGGAGTGGTTTGGGAAGTGGTGTAGCGCTGTGTGAGTGGTGTGTGCTGTGGTGTAGTGCTGTGGGAGTGGTTTGGGCAGTGGTGTAGCGTTGCGGGAGTGGTGTGTGCTGTGGTGTAGTGCTGTGGGAGTGGTGCGGGCAGTGGTGTAGCGCTGTGGGAGTGGTGTGTGCTGTGGTGTAGTGCTGTGAGAGTGGTGTGGTCAGTGGTGTAGCGCTGTGGGAGTGGTGTGTGCAGTGGTGTAGCGCTGTGGGAGTGGTGTAACGCTTTGGGAGTGGTGTGGGCAGTGGTGTAACACTGTGGGAGTGGCATGGTCAGTGGTGTAGTGCTGTGGGAGTGGTGTGGGCAGTGGTGTAGCGCTGTGGGAGTGGTGTGGGCAGTGGTGTAGCGCTGTGGGAGTAGTGTGGGCAGTAGTGTAGCGCTGTGGGAGTGGTGTGGGCAGTGGTGTAGCGCTGTGGGAGTGGTGTGGGCAGTGGTGTAGTGCTGTGGGAGTGGTTTGGGAAGTGGTGTAGCGCTGTGTGAGTGGTGTGTGCTGTGGTGTAGTGCTGTGGGAGTGGTTTGGGCAGTGGTGTAGCGTTGCGGGAGTGGTGTGTGCTGTGGTGTAGTGCTGTGGGAGTGGTGCGGGCAGTGGTGTAGCGCTGTGGGAGTGGTGTGTGCTGTGGTGTAGTGCTGTGAGAGTGGTGTGGTCAGTGGTGTAGCGCTGTGGGAGTGGTGTGTGCAGTGGTGTAGCGCTGTGGGAGTGGTGTAACGCTGTGGGAGTGGTGTGGGCAGTGGTGTAACACTGTGGGAGTGGCATGGTCAGTGGTGTAGTGCTGTGGGAGTGGGGTGGGCAGTGGTGTAGTGCTGTGGGAGTGGTGTGGGCAGTGGTGTAGCGCTGTGGGAGTGTTGTGGGCAGTGGTGAAGTTCTGTGGGAGTGGTGTGGGCAGTGGTGTAGCGCTGTGGGAGTGGTGTGGGCAGTGTTGTAGTGCTGTTGGAGTCGTGTGGGCATTGGTGTAGCGCTGTGGGAGTGATGTGGGCAGTGGTGTAGGGCGGTGGGGGTGGTGTGGACAGTGGTGTAGGTCTGTGGGAGTGGTGTGGGCAGTGGTGTAGCGCTGTGGGAATGGTGTGGGCAGTGGTGTAGCGCTGTGGGAATGGTGTGGGCAGTGGTGTAGTGCTGTGGGAATGGTGTGGGCAGTGGTGTAGCGCTGTCAGAATGGTGTGGGCAGTGGTGTTGCGCTGTGAGACTGGTGTTGGCAGTGGTCAGTGCTTTGGGAGTGGTGTGGGCATTGGTTTAATGCGGCAGGAGTGGTGTGAGCAGTGGTGTTACGCTGTGGGAGTGGTGTGGGCAGTGGTGTAACTCTGTGGGAGTGGTGTGGACAGTGGTTTAGCGCTGTGTGAGTGGTGTGGGCAGTGGTGTAGTCGCTGTGGGAGTGGTGTGGGCAGTGGTGTGGTGCTGTGGGAGTGGTGTGCGCAGTGAGTTGGCACTGAGGGAGTGGTGTGGGAAGTGGTGAAGTGCTGTGGGAGTGGTGTGGGCAGTGGTGAAGTGCTGTGGGAGTGGTGTGGGCAGTGGTGTAGCGCTGTGGGAGTGGTGTGGGCAGTGGTGTAGTTCTGTGGGAGTGGTGCGGGCAGTGGTGTAGCGCTGTGGGAGTGGTGTGGGTTGTGTTGTAGCGCTGTGGGAGTGGTGTGGGCAGTGGTGTAGCGCTGTGGGAGTGGTGTTGGCAGTGGTGTAGCGCTGTGGGAGTGGTGTGGGCAGTGGTGTAGCGCTGTGGGAGTGGTGTGGGCAGTGGTGTAGCGCTGTGGGAGTGGTGTGGGCAGTGGTGTAGTGCTGTGGGACTGGTGTGGGCAGTGGTGTAGCGCTGTGGGAGAGGTATGGGTTGTTGTGTAGCGCTGCAGGAGTGTTGTTGGCATTAGAGTAGCGCTGTCGAGTGGTATGAGCAGTGGTGTAGCGCTGTGGGAGTGGTGTGGGCAGTGGTGTAGCGCTGTGGGAGTGGTGTGGGCAGTGGTGTAGCACTGTTTGTGTGGTGTGGGCAGTGGTGTAGCGCTGTGGGATGGGTGTGAGCAGTGGTGTAGTGCTGTGGGAGTGGTGTGGGCAGTGGTGTAGCACTGTTTGTGTGTTGTGGGCTGTGGTGTAGCGCTGTGGGAGTGGTGTGAGCAGTGGTGTAGCGCTGTGGGAGTGGTGTGGGCAGTGGTGTAGCGCTGTGGGAGTGGTGTGGGCGGTGGTGTAGTTCTGTGGGAGTGGTGCGGGCAGTGGTGTAGCGCTGTGGGAGTGGTGTGGGTTGTGTTGTAGCGCTGTGGGAGTGGTGTGGGCAGTGGTGTAGCGATGTGGGAGTGGTGTGGGCAGTGGTGTAGCGCTGTGGGAGTGGTGTGGGCAGTGGTGTAGCGCTGTGGGAGTGGTGTGGGCAGTGGTGTAGCGCTGTGGGAGTGGTGTGGGCAGTGGTGAAGCGCTGTTGGAGTGGTGTGGGCAGTGGTGTAGTGCTGTGGGACTGGTGTGGGCAGTGGTGTAGCGCTGTGGGAGAGGTATGGGTTGTTGTGTAGCGCTGCAGGAGTGTTGTTGGCATTAGAGTAGCGCTGTCGAGTGGTATGAGCAGTGGTGTAGCGCTGTGGGAGTGGTGTGGGCAGTGGTTTAGCGCTGTGGGAGTGGTGTGGGCAGTGGTGTAGCGCTGTGTGAGTGGTGTGGGCAGTGGTGTAGCGCTGTGGGATGGGTGTGAGCAGTGGTGTAGTGCTGTGGGAGTGGTGTGGGCAGTGGTGTAGCACTGTTTGTGTGGTGTGGGCAGTGGTGTAGCGCTGTGGGATGGGTGTGAGCAGTGGTGTAGCACTGTTTGTGTGGTGTGGGCTGTGGTGTAGCGCTGTGGGAGTGGTGTGAGCAGTGGTGTAGCGCTGTGGGAGTGGTGTGGGCAGTGGTGTAGTGCTGTGGGAATGGATTGGGAAGTGGTGTAGCGCTGTGGGATTGGTGTGGACAGTGGTGTAGCGCTGTGGGAGTGGTGTGTGCTGTGGTGTAGCGCTGAGGGAGTGGTGTGGGCAGTGGTGTAGCGCTGTGGGAATGGTGTGGGCAGTGGTGTAGCGCTGTGGGAATGGTGTGGGCAGTGGTGTAGCGCTGTGGGAATGGTGTGGGCAGTGGTGTAGCGCTGTTAGAATGGTGTGGGCAGTGGTGTTGCGCTGTGAGACTGGTGTTGGCAGTGGTCAGTGCTTTGGGAGTGGTGTGGGCATTGGTTTAATGCGGCAGGAGTGGTGTGAGCAGTGGTGTTACGCTGTGGGAGTGGTGTGGGCAGTGGTGTAACTCTGTGGGAGTGGTGTGGACAGTGGTGTAGCGCTGTGTGAGTGGTGTGGGCAGTGGTGTAGTCGCTGTGGGAGTGGTGTGGGCAGTGGTGTGGTGCTGTGGGAGTGGTGTGCGCAGTGAGTTGGCACTGTGGGAGTGGTGTGGGAAGTGGTGAAGTGCTGTGGGAGTGGTGTGGGCAGTGGTGAAGTGCTGTGGGAGTGGTGTGGGCAGTGGTGTAGCGCTGTGGGAGTGGTGTGGGCAGTGGTGTAGTTCTGTGGGAGTGGTGCGGGCAGTGGTGTAGCGCTGTGGGAGTGGTGTGGGTTGTGTTGTAGCGCTGTGGGAATGGTGTGGGCAGTGGTGTAGCGCTGTGGGAGTGGTGTTGGCAGTGGTGTAGCGCTGTGGGAGTGGTGTGGGCAGTGGTGTAGCGCTGTGGGAGTGGTGTGGGCAGTGGTGTAGCGCTGTGGGAGTGGTGTGGGCAGTGGTGCAGTGCTGTGGGACTGGTGTGGGCAGTGGTGTAGCGCTGTGGGAGAGGTATGGGTTGTTGTGTAGCGCTGCAGGAGTGTTGTTGGCATTAGAGTAGCGCTGTCGAGTGGTATGAGCAGTGGTGTAGCGCTGTGGGAGTGGTGTGGGCAGTGGTGTAGCGCTGTGGGAGTGGTGTGGGCAGTGGTGTAGCACTGTTTGTGTGGTGTGGGCAGTGGTGTAGCGCTGTGGGATGGGTGTGAGCAGTGGTGTAGTGCTGTGGGAGTGGTGTGGGCAGTGGTGTAGCACTGTTTGTGTGTTGTGGGCTGTGGTGTAGCGCTGTGGGAGTGGTGTGAGCAGTGGTGTAGCGCTGTGGGAGTGGTGTGGGCAGTGGTGTAGCGCTGTGGGAGAGGTGTGGGCAGTGGTGTAGTTCTGTGGGAGTGGTGCGGGCAGTGGTGTAGCGCTGTGGGAGTGGTGTGAGTTGTGTTGTAGCGCTGTGGGAGTGGTGTGGGCAGTGGTGTAGCGATGTGGGAGTGGTGTGGGCAGTGGTGTAGCGCTGTGGGAGTGGTGTGGGCAGTGGTGTAGCGCTGTGGGAGTAGTGTGGGCAGTGGTGTAGCGCTGTGGGAGTGGTGTGGGCAGTGGTGTAGCGCTGTTGGAGTGGTGTGGGCAGTGGTGTAGTGCTGTGGGACTGGTGTGGGCAGTGGTGTAGCGCTGTGGGAGAGGTATGGGTTGTTGTGTAGCGCTGCAGGAGTGTTGTTGGCATTAGAGTAGCGCTGTCGAGTGGTATGAGCAGTGGGGTAGCGCTGTGGGAGTGGTGTGGGCAGTGGTTTAGCGCTGTGGGAGTGGTGTGGGCAGTGGTGTAGCGCTGTGGGAGTGGTGTGGGCAGTGGTGTAGCGCTGTGGGATGGGTGTGAGCAGTGGTGTAGTGCTGTGGGAGTGGTGTGTGCAGTGGTGTAGCACTGTTTGTGTGGTGTGGGCAGTGGTGTAGCGCTGTGGGATGGGTGTGAGCAGTGGTGTAGCACTGTTTGTGTGGTGTGGGCTGTGGTGTAGCGCTGTGGGAGTTGTGTGAGCAGTGGTGTAGCGCTGTGGGAGTGGTGTGGGCAGTGGTGTAGTGCTGTGGGAATGGATTGGGAAGTGGTGTAGCGCTGTGGGAGTGGTGTGGACAGTGGTGTAGCGCTGTGGGAGTGGTGTGTGCTGTGGTGTAGCGCTGAGGGAGTGGTGTGGGCAGTGGTGTAGCGCTGTGGGAGTGGTGTGTGCAGTGGTGTAGCGCTGTGGGAGTGGTGTAACGCTGTGGGAGTGGTGTGGGCAGTGGTGTAACACTGTGGGAGTGGCATGGTCAGTGGTGTAGTGCTGTGGGAGTGGTGTGGGCAGTGGTGTAGTGCTGTGGGAGTGGTGTGGGCAGTGGTGTAGCGCTGTGGGAGTGTTGTGGGCAGTGGTGATGTTCTGTGGGAGTGGTGTGGGCAGTGGTGTAGCGCTGTTGGAGTGGTGTGGGCAGTGGTGTAGTGCTGTGGGAGTCTTTTGGGCAGTGGTGTAGCGCTGTGGGAGTGGTGTGGGTTGTGGTGTAGCGCTGTAGGAGTGGTGTGGGCAGTGGTGTAGTGCTGTTGGAGTCGTGTGGGCAGTGGTGTAGCGCTGTGGGAGTGATGTGGGTAGTGGTGTAGGGCGGTGGGGGTGGTGTGGGCAGTGGTGTAGGTCTGTGGGAGTGGTGTGGGCAGTGGTGTAGCGCTGTGGGGATGGTGTGGGCAGTGGTGTAGCGCTGTGGGAATGGTGTGGGCAGTGGTGTAGCGCTGTTCGAATGGTGTGGGCAGTGGTGTAGCGCTGTGAGACTGGTGTTGGCAGTGGTCAGTGCTTTGGGAGTGGTGTGGGCATTGGTTTAATGCGGCAGGAGTGGTGTGAGCAGTGGTGTTACGCTGTGGGAGTGGTGTGTGCAGTGGTGTAGCGCTGTGTGAGTGGTGTGGGCAGTGGTGTGGAGCTGTGTGAGTTTTGTCGGCAGTGGTGTAGCTCTGTGGGAGTGGTGAGGGCAGTGGTGTAGCGCTGTGGGAGTGTTGTGTGTAGTGGTGTAATGCTGTGGGAGTGATGTTGGCAGTCGTGTAGCGCTGTGGGAGTGGTGTGCGCAGTGGTGTGGAGCTGTGTGAGTTTTGTCGGCAGTGGTGTAGCTCTGTGGGAGTGGTGAGGGCAGTGGTGTAGCGCTGTGGGAGTGGTGTGGGCAGTGGTGTAGCGCTGTAGGACTGTAGTGGGCAGTGGTGTAGTGCTGTGGGTGTGGTGTGAGCAGTGATGCAGCGCTGTGGGAGTGGTGTGGGCATTAGTGTAGTTCTACGGGAGTGGTGTGGGCAGTAGTGTAGCGCTGTGGGAGTGGTGTGGGCAGTGGTGTAGCGCTGTGGGAGTGGTGTGGGCAGTAGTGTAGCGCTGTGGGAGTGGTGTGGGCAGTAGTGTAGCGCTGTGGGAGTGGTGTGGGCAGTGGTGTAGTGCTGTGGGAGTGGTGTGGGCAGTAGTGTAGCGCTGTGGTAGTGGTGTGGGCAGTGGTGTAGCGTTGCGGGAGTGGTGTGTGCTGTGGTGTAGCGCTGAGGGAGTGGTGTGGGCAGTGGTGTAGCGTTGCGGGAGTGGTGTGTGATGTGGTGTAGTGCTGTGAGAGTGGTGTGGTCAGTGGTGTAGCGCTGTGGGAGTGGTGTGTGCAGTGGTGTAGCGCTGTGGGAGTGGTGTAACGCTGTGGGAGTGGTGTGGGCAGTGGTGTAACACTGTGGGAGTGGCATGGTCAGTGGTGTAGTGCTGTGGGAGTGGTGTGGGCAGTGGTGTAGTGCTGTGGGAGTGGTGTGGGCAGTGGTGTAGCGCTGTGGTTTGTTGTGGGCAGTGGTGAAGTTCTGTGGGAGTGGTGTGGGCAGTGGTGTAGTGCTGTGGGAGTCTTTTGGGCAGTGGTGTAGCGCTGTGGGTGTGGTGTGGGTTGTGGTGTAGCGCTGTAGGAGTGGTGTGGGCAGTGGTGTAGTGCTGTTGGAGTCGTGTGGGCAGTGGTGTAGCGCTGTGGGAGTGTTGTGGGCAGTGGTGTAGGGCGGTGGGGGTGGTGTGGGCAGTGGTGTAGGTCTGTGGGAGTGGTGTGGGCAGTGGTGTAGCGCTGTGGGAATGGTGTGTGCAGTGGTGTAGCGCTGTGGGAATGGTGTGGGCAGTGGTGTAGCGCTGTTCGAATGGTGTGGGCAGTGGTGTAGCGCTGTGAGACTGGTGTTGGCATTGGTCAGTGCTTTGGGAGTGGTGTGGGCATTGGTTTAATGCGGCAGGAGTGGTGTGAGCAGTGGTGTTACGTTGTGGGAGTGGTGTGTGCAGTGTTGTAGCGCTGTGTGAGTGGTGTGGGCAGTGGTGTGGAGCTGTGTGAGTTTTGTCGGCAGTGGTGTAGCTCTGTGGGAGTGGTGAGGGCAGTGGTGTAGCGCTGTGGGAGTGTTGTGTGTAGTGGTGTAATGCTGTGGGAGTGATGTTGGCAGTGCTGTAGCGCTGTGGGAGTGGTGTGCGCAGTGGTGTGGAGCTGTGTGAGTTTTGTCGGCAGTGGTGTAGCTCTGTGGGAGTGGTGAGGGCAGTGGTGTAGCGCTGTGGGAGTGGTGTGGGCAGTGGTGTAGCGCTGTAGGACTGTAGTGGGCAGTGGTGTAGTGCTGTGGGTGTGGTGTGGGCAGTGGTGCAGCGCTGTGGGAGTGGTGTGGGCATTAGTGTAGTTCTACGGGAGTGGTGTGGGCAGTAGTGTAGCGCTGTGGGAGTGGTGTGGGCAGTGGTGTAGCGCTGTGGGAGTGGTGTGGGCAGGAGTGTAGCGCTGTGGGAGTGATGTGGGAAGTGGTGTAGCGCTGTGGGAGTTGTGTGGGTAGAGGTGTAGTGCTATGGGAGTGGTGTGGGCAGTGGTGTATTGCTGTGTGAGTTGTGTGGGTTGAGGTGTACTGCTATGGGAGTGGTGTGGGTTGTGGTTTAGCGCTGTGGGAGTGGTGTGGGTTGTGGACTAGCGCTGTGGGAGTGGTGTGGGTAGTGGTGTAGTGCTGAGGGTGTGGTGTGGGCAGTGGTGTAGCGCTGTGGGAGTGGTGTGGGCAGTGGTGTAGCGCTGTGGGAGTGGTGTGGGCAGTGGTGTAGCGCTGTGGGAGTGGTGTGGGCAGGAGTGTAGCGCTGTGGGAGTGATGTGGGCAGTGGTGTAGCGCTGTGGGAGTTGTGTGGGTAGAGGTGTAGTGCTATGGGAGTGGTGTGGGCAGTGGTGTATTGCTGTGTGAGTTGTGTGGGTAGAGGTGCACTGCTATGGGAGTGGTGTGGTTTGTGGTGTAGCGCTGTGGGAGTGGTGTGGGTTGTGGTGTAGCGCTGTGGGAGTGGTGTGGGTTGTGGTGTAGTGCTGTGGGAGTGGTGTGGGCAGTGGTGTAGTGCTGTGGGAGTGGTGTGGGCAGTGGTGTAGCGCTGTGGGAGTGGTGTGGGTTGTGGTGTAGTGCTGTGGGAGTGGTGTGGGTTGTGGTGTAGTGCTGTGGGAGTGGTGTGGGAAGTGGTGTAGCGCTGTGGGAGTGGAGTGGGTTGTGGTGTAGTGCTGTGGGAGTGGTGTGGGCAGTGGTGTAGCGCTGTGGGAGTGGTGTGGGCAGTGGTGTAACGCTGTGGGAGTGGTTTGGGAGGTGAGGTGGCGCTGTGGGAGTGGTGTGGGCATTGGTGTAGCGCAATGGGACTGGTGTTGGCAGTGGTCAGTGCTGTGGGAGTGGTTTGGGTTGTGGTGTAGCGCTTTGGGATTGGTGTGGGCAGTGGTGTTACGCTGTGGGAGTGTTGTGGTCAGTGGTGTAGTGCTGTGGGAGTGGTGTTGGCAGCGGTCAGTGCTGTGGGAGTGGTGTGGGCATTGGTGTAGCGCTGTGGGAGTTGTTTGGGCAGTGGTGTAGCTCTGTGGGAATGGTGTGGGCAGTGGTGTAGCGCTGTGGGAGTAGTGTGGGCAGTACTGTAGTGCTGTGGGAGTGGTGTGGGTTGTGGTTTAGCGCTGTGGGAGTGGTGTGGGTTGTGGTGTAACTCTGTGGGAGTGCTGTGGGCAGTGGTGTAGTGCTGTGGGAGTGGTGTGGGCATTGGTGTAGTGCTGTGGGAATGGTGTGGGCAGTGGTGTAGTGCTGTGGGAGTGATGTGGGCAGTAGTTTTGCGCTGTGGGAGTGGTGTGGGTTGTGGTGTAGTGCTGTGGGTGTGTTGTGGGCATTAGTGTAGTGCTGTGGGAGTGGTGTGGGTTGTGGTGTAGCGCTCTGGGAGTGGTGTGGGTTGTGGTGTAGCTCTGTGGGAGTGGTGTGGGCAGTGGTGTAGCGCTGTGGGAGTGGTGTGGGCAGTGGTGTAGCGCTGCGGGAGTGGTGTGTGCAGTGGTGTAGGGCTGTGGGGGTGGTGTGGGCAGTGGTGTAGCGCTGTGGGAGTGGTGTGGGCAGTGGTATAACACTGTGGGAGTGGCATGGTCAGTGGTGTAGTGCTGTGGGAGTGGTGTGGGATGTGGTGTAGTGCTGTGGAGGTGGTTTGGGCAGTAGTGTAGCGCTGTGGGAATGCTGTGGGCAGTGGTGTAGTGCTGTGGGGGTGGTGTGGGCAGTGTTGTGCTGTGGGAGTGGTGTGGGCAGTGGTGTAGGGCTGTGGGAGTGGTCTGGGCAGTGGTGTTGTGCTGTGGGAGTGGTGTGGGCAGTGGTGTAGGGCTGTGGGAGTGGTGTGGGCAGTGGTGTAGCGCTGTGGGAGTGGTGTGGGCAGTGGTGTTGTGCTGTGGGAGTGGTGTGGGCAGTGGTGTAGGGCTGTGGGAGTGGTCTGGGCAGTGGTGTAGTGCTGTGGGAGTGGTGTGCGCAGTGGTGTAGCGCTGTGGGAGTGGTGTGGGCAGTGGTCTAGCGCTGTGGGATTGGAATGGGCAGTGGATTAAGGCTGTGTGAGTGGTGTGGGCAGTGGTGTAACGCTGTGCGAGTGGTGTGGGCAGTGGTGTAGTGCTGTGGGTGTGGTGTGGGCAGTGGTGTAGTGCTGGGGGTGTGGTGTGGGTTGTGGTGTAGCGCTGTGGGAGTTGTGTGGGTAGTGGTGTAGTGCTGTGGGAGTTGTTTGGGCAGTGGTGTAGTGCTGTGGGAGTGGTGTGGGCAGTGGGGTTGCGCTGTGGGAGTGGTGTGGGCAGTGGTGTAGCGCTGTGGGTGTGGTGTGGGTTGTGGTGTAGCGCTGTGGGAGTGGTGTGGGCAGTAGTGTAGAGTTGTATGAGTTTTGTGGGCAGTGGTGTAGGGCTGTGGGAGTGGTGTTGCCAGGGTGTTGTGCTGTGGGAGTGGTGTGGGCAGTGGTGTAGAGCTGTGGGAGTGGTGTGGGCAGTGGTGCAGCGCTGTGTGTGTGGTGTGGGAAGTGGTGTAGTGCTGTGGGTGTGGTGTGGGTTGTGGTGTAGCGCTGTGGGAGTGGTGTGGGCAGTGGTGTAGCGCTGTGGGAGTTGTGTGGGTCGTGCTGTAGCGCTGTGGAATTGGTGTGGGCAGTGGTGTAGCGCTGTGGGAGTGGTGTGGGCATTAGTGTAGTTCTGCGGGAGTGGTGTGGGCAGTAGTGTAGCGCTGTGGGAGCGGTGTGGGCATTAGTGTAGTTCTGCGGGAGTGGTGTGGGAAGTAGTGTAGCGCTGTGGGAGTGGTGTGAGCAGTGGTTTACCGCTGTGGGAGTGGTGTGGGCAGTGGTGTAGTGCTGTGGGAGTGGTGTGGGCAGTGGTGTAGCGCTGTGGGAGTGGTGTGAGCAGTGGTTTACCGCTGTGGGAGTGGTGTGGGCAGTGGTGTAGTGCTGCGGGAGTGGTGTGGGCAGTAGTGTAGAGCTGTGGGAGTGGAGTTGCCAGGGTGTTGTGCTGTGGGAGTGGTGTGGGCAGTGGTGTAGCGCTGTGGGAGTGGTGTGGGCAGTGGTGTAGTGCTGTGGGAGTGTTGTGGGCAGTGGTGTAGCGCTGTGGGACTGGTGTGGGCAGTGGTCTAGCGCTGTGGGAGTGTTGTGGTCAGTGTTGTAGCGCTGTGGGAGTGGTGTGGGCAGTGGTGTAGCGCTGTGGGAGTGGTGTGGACAGTGGTGTAGTGCTGTGGGAGTCGTGTGAGCAGTGGTGTAGCGCTGTGGGAGTGGTGTGGGCAGTGGGGTAGCGCTGTGGGAGTGGTGTGGGCAGTGGTGTAACGCTGTGGGAGTTGAATGGGCAATGCTGTATTGCTGTGTGAGTTGTGTGGGCAGTGGTGTAGTGCTGCGGGAGTGGTGTGTGCAGTAGTGTAGAGCTGTGGGAGTGGTGTTGCCAGGGTGTTGTGCTGTGGGAGTTGTGTGGGCAGTGGTGTAGAATTGTGTGAGTTATGTGGGCAGTGGTGTAGGGCTGTGGGAGTGGTGTGGGCAGTGGTGTAACGCTGTGGGAGTGGTGTGGGCAGTGGTGCAGCGCTGTGGTTTTGGTGTGGGCAGTGGTGTAGTGCTGTGGGTGTGGTGTGGGTTGTGGTGTAGCGCTGTGGGAGTGGTGTGGGCATTAGTGTAGTTCTGCGGGAGTGGTGTAGGCAGTGTTGTAGCGCTGTGGGACTGGTGTGGGCAGTGGTCTAGCGCTGTGGGAGTGATGTGGGCAGTGGGAGTGATGTTTGCAGTGGTGTATTGCTGTGGGAGTCCTGTAGGCAGTGGTGTAGCGCTGTGGGAGTGGTGTGGGCAGTGTTGTAGCGCTGTGGGACTGGTGTGGGCAGTGTTCTAGCGCTGTGGGAGTGATGTGGGCAGTGGGAGTGATGTTTGCAGTGGTGTATTGCTATGGGAGTGGTGTAGGCAGTGGTTTAACGCTGTGTGAGTTGTGTGGGCAGTGGTGTAGTGCTGTGGGACTAGTGAGGGCAGTGGTCTAGCGCTGTGGGAGTGGTCTGGGCATTGGTTAAATGCGGCTGGAGTGGTGTGGGCATTGGTGTAGCGCTGTGGGAATGGTGTGGGCAGTGGTGTAGCGCTGGGGGAGTGGTGTGGGCAGTGGTCTAGCGCTGTGGGAGTGATGTGGGCAGTGGTGTAGTGCTGTGGGAATGGTGTGGGCAGTGGTGTAGCGCTGGGGGAGTGGTGTGGGCAATGGTGTAGCGCTGTGGGAGTTGTGTGGGCAGTGGTGTAGCGCTGTGGGTGTGGTGTAGGCAGTGGTGTAGTGCTGTGGGAGTGGTGTGGGCAATGGTGTAGCGCTGTGGGAGTTGTGTGGGCAGTGGTGTAGCGCTGTGGGAGTGGGTGGGCAGTGGTGTAGCGCTGTGGGAGTGGTGTGGGCAGTGGTGTAGTGCTGTGGGAGTGGTGTGGGCAGTGGTGTAGCGCTGTGGGAGTGTGTGGGCAGTGGTGTTGCGCTGTGGGAGTGGTGTGGGAAGTGGTGTAACGCTGTGGGAGTGGTGTAGGCAGTGGTGTAGCTCTGTGGGTGTGGTGTGGGCAGTGGTGTAGTTCTGTGGGAGTGGTGTGGGCAGTGGTGTAGCGCTGTGGGTGTAGTGTGTGCAGTGGTGTAGCGCTGTGGGAGTGTGTGGGCAGTGGTGTAGCGCTGTGGGAGTGGTGTGGGCAGTGGTGTAGTGCTGTGGGAGTGGTGTGGGCAGTGGTGTAGCGCTGTGGGAGTGGTGTGCGCAGTGGTGTAACGCTGTGGGAGTGGTGTGGGAGGTGAGGTGTCGCTGTGGCAGTTCTGTGGGCAGTGGTGTTGTGCTGTGGGATTATTGTGGGCAGTGGTGTAGTGCTGTGGGAGTGGTGTGGGCAGTGGTGTAGCGCTGTGGGTGTGGTGTGGGCAGTGGTGTAGTGCTGTGGGTGTGGTGTGGGTTGTGGTGTAGCACTGTGGGATTGGTGTGGGCAGTGGTGTTGCACTCTGGATGTGGTGTGGGCATTAGTGTAGTTCTGCGGGCGTGGTGTGGGCAGTAATGTCGCGCTGTGGGAGTGGTGTGGGCATTAGTGTAGTTCTGCGGGAGTGGTGTGGGCAGTAGTGTAGCGCTGTGGGAGTCGTGTGGACAGTGTTGTAGCGCTGTGGGAGTGGTGTGAGCAGTGGTTTACCGCTGTGGGAGTGGTGCGGGCAGTGGTCTAGCGCTGTGGGAGTGGTGTAGTCAGTGTTGTAGCGCTGTGGGAGTGGTGTGCGCAGTGGGGTAGCGCTGTGGGAGTGGTGAGGACAGTGGTGTAGTGCTGTGGGAGTGTTGTGAGCAGTGGTGTAGCGCTGTGGGAGTGGTGTGGGCAGTGGGGTAGCGCTGTGGGAGTGGTGTGGGCAGTGGTGTAACGCTGTGGGAGTTGTTTGGTTAATGCTGTATTGCTATGTGAGTTGTGTGGGCAGTGGTGTAGTGCTGCGGGAGTGGTGTGGGCAGTAGTGTAGAGCTGTGGGAGTGGTGTTGCCAGGGTGTTGTGCTGTGGGATTTGTGTGGGCAGTGGTGTAGAATTGTGTGAGTTATGTGGGCAGTGGTGTAGGGCTGTGGGAGTGGTGTGGGCAGTGGTGTAACGCTGTGGGAGTGGTGTGGGCAGTGGTGCAGCGCTGTGGTTGTGGTGTGGGCAGTGGTGTAGTGCTGTGGGTGTGGTGTGGGTTGTGGTGTAGCGCTGTGGGATTGGTGTGGGCATTAGTGTAGTTCTGCGGGAGTGGTGTGGGCAGTGTTGTAGCGCTGTGGGAGTGGTGTAGGCATTCGTCTAGCGCTGTGGGAGTGTTGTGTGTAGTGGTGTTTTGCTGTGGGATTGATGTGGGCATTAGTGTAGTTCTGCGGGAGTGGTGTGGGCAGTGTTGTAGCGCTGTGGGACTGACGTGGGCAGTGGTCTAGCGCTGTGGGAGTGATGTGGACAGTGGGAGTGATGTTTGCAGTGGTGTATTGCTGTGGGAGTGGTGTAGGCAGTGGTTTAGCGCTGTGTGAGTTGTGTGGGCAGTGGTGTAGCGCTGTGGGAGTGATGTGGGCAATGGTGTAGTGGTGTGGGAGTGGTCTGGGCATTGGTTAAATGCGGCGGGAGTGGTGTGGGCAGTGGTGTAGCACTGTGGGAGTGGTGTGGGCAGTGGTGTAGCGCTGGGGGAGTGGTGTGGGCAGTGGTCTAGCGCTGTGGGAGTGGTGTGGGCAGTGGTGTAGCGCTGTGGGTGTGGTGTAGGCAGTGGTGTAGCGCTGTGGGAGTGGTGTGGGCAGTGGTGTAGCGCTGGGGGAGTGGTGTAGGCAGTGGTGTAGCACTGTGGGAGTGGTGTGGGCAGTGGTGTAGCGCTGGGGGAGTGGTGTGGGCAGTGGTCTAGCGCTGTGGGAGTGGTGTGGGCAGTGGTGTAGCGCTGTGGGTGTGGTGTAGGCAGTGGTGTAGCGCTGTGGGAGTGTGTGGGCAGTGGTGTAGCACTGTGGGAGTGGTGTGGGCAGTGGTGTAGTTCTGTGGGAGTGGTGTGGGCAGTGGTGTAGCGCTGTGGGAATGGTGTGGGCAGTGGTGTAGCGCTGGGGGAGTGGTGTGTGCAGTGGTGTAGCGCTGTGGGAGTGGTGTGGGCAGTGGTGTAGCGCTGTGGGTGTGGTGTAGGCAGTGGTGTAGCGCTGTGGGAGTGTGTGGGCAGTGGTGTAGCGCTGTGGGAGTGGTGTGGGCAGTGGTGTAGTTCTGTGGGAGTGGTGTGGGCAGTGGTGTAGCGCTGTGGGTGTAGTGTGTGCAGTGGTTTAGCGCTGTGGGAGTGTGTGGGCAGTGGTGTAGCGCTGTGGGAGTGGTGTGGGCAGTGGTGTAGTGCTGTGGGAGTGGTGTGTGCAGTGGTGTAGGGCTGTGGGGGTGGTGTGTGCAGTGGTGTAGGGCTGTGGGAGTGGTGTGGGCAATGGTGTAGCGCTGTGGGAGTGGTGTGGGCAGTGGTATAACACTGTGGGAGTGGCATGGTCAGTGGTGTAGCGCTGTGGGAGTGGTGTGGGCAGTGGTGTAGCGCTGTGGGAGTGGTGTGGGCAGTGGTGTGGTGCTGTGGGAGTGGTGTGGGCAGTGGTGTAGCGCTGTGGGGGTGGTGTGGGCAGTGGTGTTGTGCTGTGGGAATGGTGTCGGCAGTGGTGTAGCGCTGTTGGAGTGGTGTGGGCAGTGGTATAGGGCTGTGGGAGTGGTCTGGGCTGTGGTGTAGCGCTGTGGGAGTGGTCTGGGCAGTGGTGTAGTGCTGTGGGAGTGGCGTGGGCAGTGGTGTAGTGCTGTGGGAGTGGTGTGGTCAGTGGTGTAGCGTTGTGAGAGTGGTGTGGGCAGTGGTGTAGCGCTGCGGGAGTGGTGTACGCAGTTGTGTAACGCTGTGGGAGTGGTGTGGGCAATGGTGTATTGCTGTGGGAGTGGTGTGGGCAGTGGTTTAGTGCTGTGGGAGTGATGTGGGCGGTGGTCTAGCGCTGCGGGATTTGTGTGGGCAGTGGTGTAGTGCTGTTGGTGTTGTGTGGGTAGTGGTGTAGCGCTTTGGGTGTGGTGTGGGCAGTGGTGTAGCGCTGTGGGTGTGTCGTGGGCATTAGTGTAGTGCTTTGGGTGTGGTGTGGGCTGTTGTGAAGTGCTGTGGGAATGGTGTGGGATGTGTTGTAGTGCTGTGGGAGTGGTGTGCGATGTGGTGTAGCGCTGTGGGAGAGGTGTGGGCAGTGGTGTAGTGCTATGGGAGTTGTGTGGGCAGTGGTGTAGCGCTGTGGGAGAGGTGTGGGCAGTGGTGTAGCGCTGTGGGAGTGGTGTGGGCAGTGGTGTAGCGCTGCGGGAGTGGTGTACGCAGTTGTGTAACGCTGTGGGAGTGGTGTGGGCAATGGTGTATTGCTGTGGGAGTGGTGTGGGCAGTGGTGTAGTGCTGTGTGAGTTGTGTGGACCATGGTGAAGCGCTGTGGGAGTGGTGTGGGCAGTGGTGTCGCGCTGTGGGAGTGGTGTGGGCAGTGGTGTCGCGCTGTGGGAGTGGTGTGGGTTGTGGTGTAGCGCTGTGGGAGTGGTGTGGGCAGTGGTGTGGTGCTGTGGGAGTGGTGTAGGCAGTGGTGTATTGCTATGGGAGTGGTGTGGGCATTTGTGTCGTGCTTTGGGAGTGTTGTGGTCAGTGGAGTAGCACTGTGGGAGTGTTGTGGGCAATTCCGTATTGCTGTGTGAGTTGTGTGGGTTGTGGTGTAGGGCTGTGGGAGTGATGTGGGCAGTGGTGTAGCGCTGTGGGACTGGTGTGGGCAATGGTGTAGCGCTGTGTGAGTTGTGTGGGCAGTGGTGTAGCGCTGTGGGAATGGTGTGGGCAGCGGTGTAGCGCTGTGGGAGTGGTTTTGGCAGTGGTGTAGCGCTGTGGGAGTGTTTTGGGCAGTGGTGGTGCACTGAGATTTGTGTGGGCAGTGGTGTAGTGCTGTGGGAGTGGTGTGGGCAGAGGTGTAGAGCTGTGGGAGTGGTGTGGGATGTGGTGTAGCGCAGTGGGTGTATCGTGGGCATTAGTGTAGTACTTTGGGTGTGGTGTGGGATGTGGTGTAGCGCTGTGGCAATGGTGTGGGCAGTGCTGTAGCGCTGTGTGAGTTGTGTGGGCAGTGGTGTAGCGCTATGGGAGTGGTTTGGGCAGTGGTGGTGCACTGAGATTGGTGTGGGCAGTGGTGTGGTGCTTTGGGTGTGATATGGGTTGCGTTGCAGTGCTGTGGGAATGGTGTGGGCAGTGGTGAAGCGCTGTGGGAGTGGTTAGGGCAGTGGTGGTGCACTGAGATTGGTGTGGGCAGTGGTGTAGTGCTTTGGGTGTGGTGTGGGATGTGGTGTAGCGCTGTGGGAGTGGTGTGGGCAGTGGTGTAGCGCTGTGGCAATGGTGTGGGCAGTGTTGTATTGCTATGGGACTGGTGTGGGCAGTGGTGTAGCGCTGTGGGAGTGGTGAGGGCTGTGGTGTAGTGCTGTGGGAGTGGTGTGGGCAGTGCTGTAGCGCTGTGGGACTGATGTGGGTTGTGGTGTAGAGCTGCGGGAGTGGTGTGGGCAATGGTGTAGTGCTGTGGGAGTGGTGTTGACAGTGCTGTAGTGCTGTGGGAGTGGTGTGGGCAGTGGTGTAGTGCTGTGGGAGTGGTGTGGGCATTGGTGTAGCGCTGTGGGAGTGGTGTGGGCAATGGTGTAGTGCTGTGGGAGTGGTGTTGACAGTGGTGTAGCGCTGTGGGTGTGGTGTGGGCAGTGGTGTAGCGCTGTGGGAGTGGTGTGGGCAATGGTGTATTGCTGTGTGATTTGTGTGGGCAGTGGTGTTGCGCTGTGGGAGTGGTGTGGGCATTTATGTAGTGCTGTGGGAGTGGTGTGGGCAGTGGTGTAGGGCTGTGGGATTGTTGTGGGCAGTGGTGTAGTGCTGTTGGCGTGGTGTGGTCAGTGGTGATGAGCTGTTGGAGTGGTGTGGGCAGTGGTGTAGCGCTGTGGGAGTGGTGTGGGCAGTGGTGTAGGGCTGTGGGATTGTTGTGGGCAGTGGTGTAGTGCTGTGGGAGTGGTGTGGGCATTGGTTAAATGCGGCGGGAGTGGTGTGGGCAGTGGTGTAGCGCTGTGGGAGTGGCGTGGGCAGTGGTGTAGAGCTGTGGGAGTGGTGTGGTCAGTGGTGTAGCGCTGTGGGAGTGGTGTGGGCAGTGGTTTAGTGCTGTGGGAGTGATGTGGGCGGTGGTCTAGCGCTGCGGGATTTGTGTGGGCAGTGGTGTAGCGCTTTGGGTGTGGTGTGGGCAGTGGTGTAGCGCTGTGGGTGTGTCGTGGGCATTAGTGTAGTGCTTTGGGTGTGGTGTGGGCTGTGGTGTAGTGCTGTGGGAGTGGTGTGGGATGTGGTGTAGCGCTGTGGGAGTGGTGTGGGCAGTGGTGTAGCGCTGTGGGAGAGGTGTGGGCAGTGGTGTAGTGCTATGGGTGTGGTGTGGGCAGTGGTGTAGCGCTGTGGGAGAGGTGTGGGCAGTGGTGTAGCGCTGTGGGAGTGGTGTGGGCAGTGGTGTAGCGCTGTGGGAGAGGTGTTGGCAGCGGTCAGTGCTGTGGGAGTGGTGTGGGCAGTGCTGTAGCGCAATGGGACTGATGTGGGTTGTGGTGTAGAGCTGCGGGAGTGGTGTGGGCAGTGGTGTAGCGCTGTGTGAGTGGTGTGGGCAGTGGTGTAGCGCTGCGGGAGTGGTGTACGCAGTTGTGTAACGCTGTGGGAGTGGTGTGGGCAGTGTTGTAGCGCTGTGGCAGCAGTGTTGACAGTGGTGTAGTGCTGTGGGATTGGTTTGGGCGGTGGTGCAGTGCTGTGGGAGTGGTGTGGGCAGTGGTGTAACGCTGTGGGTGTGGTGTGGGCAATGGTGTATTGCTGTGTGAGTTGTGTGGGCAGTGGTGCTGTGCTGTGGGATTGGTGTGGCCAGGGGTGTAGTGCTGTGGGAGTGGTGTTGGCAGTGGTGTAGCGCTGTGGGAGTGGTGTGGGCAATGGTGTATTGCTGTGGGAGTGGTGTGGGCAGTGGTGAAGCGCTGTGTGAGTTGTGTGGACAGTGGTGAAGCGCTGTGTGAGTTGTGTGGACAGTGGTGTAGCGCTGTGGGAGTGGTGTGGGCAGTGGTGTCGCGCTGTGGGAGTGGTGTGGGCGTGGTGTCGCGCTGTGGGAGTGGTGTGGGTTGTGGTTTAGCGCTGTGGGAGTGGTGTGGGCAGTGGTGTGGTGCTGTGGGAGTGGTGTAGGCAGTGGTGTATTGCTTTGGGAGTGGTGTGGGCATTTGTGTCGTGCTTTGGGAGTGTTGTGGTCAGTGGTGTAGCACTGTGGGAGTGGTGTGGGCAATTCCGTATTGCTGTGTGAGTTGTGTGGGCAGTGGTGTAGCGCTGTGGGAGTGGTGTGGGCAGTGGTGTAGCGCTGTGGGAGAGGTGTTGGCAGCGGTCAGTGCTGTGGGAGTGGTGTGGGCAGTGCTGTAGCGCAATGGGACTGATGTGGGTTGTGGTGTAGAGCTGCGGGAGTGGTGTGGGCAGTGGTGTAGCGCTGTGTGAGTGGTGTGGGCAGTGGTGTAGCGCTGCGGGAGTGGTGTACGCAGTTGTGTAACGCTGTGGGAGTGGTGTGGGCAGTGTTGTAGCGCTGTGGCAGCAGTGTTGACAGTGGTGTAGTGCTGTGGGATTGGTTTGGGCGGTGGTGCAGTGCTGTGGGAGTGGTGTGGGCAGTGGTGTAACGCTGTGGGTGTGGTGTGGGCAATGGTGTATTGCTGTGTGAGTTGTGTGGGCAGTGGTGCTGTGCTGTGGGATTGGTGTGGCCAGGGGTGTAGTGCTGTGGGAGTGGTGTTGGCAGTGGTGTAGCGCTGTGGGAGTGGTGTGGGCAATGGTGTATTGCTGTGGGAGTGGTGTGGGCAGTGGTGAAGCGCTGTGTGAGTTGTGTGGACAGTGGTGAAGCGCTGTGTGAGTTGTGTGGACAGTGGTGTAGCGCTGTGGGAGTGGTGTGGGCAGTGGTGTCGCGCTGTGGGAGTGGTGTGGGCGTGGTGTCGCGCTGTGGGAGTGGTGTGGGTTGTGGTTTAGCGCTGTGGGAGTGGTGTGGGCAGTGGTGTGGTGCTGTGGGAGTGGTGTAGGCAGTGGTGTATTGCTATGGGAGTGGTGTGGGCATTTGTGTCGTGCTTTGGGAGTGTTGTGGTCAGTGGTGTAGCACTGTGGGAGTGGTGTGGGCAATTCCGTATTGCTGTGTGAGTTGTGTGGGCAGTGGTGTAGCGCTGTGGCAATGGTGTGGGCAGTGCTGTAGCGCTGTGTGAGTTGTGTGGGCAGTGGTGTAGCGCTGTGGGTGTGGTGTGGGCAGTGGTGGTGCACTGAGATTGGTGTGGGCAGTGGTGTAGTGCTTTGGGTGTGGTGTGGGATGTGGTGTAGCGCTGTGGCAATGGTGTGGGCAGTGTTGTAGTGCTGTGGGAATGGTGTGGGCAGTGGTGTAGCGCTGTGGGAGTGGTTTGGGCAGTGGTGGTGCACTGAGATTGGTGTGGGCAGTGGTGTAGTGCTTTGCGTGTGGTGTGGGCAGTGCTGTAGCGCTGTGGGACTGATGTGGGTTGTGGTGTAGAGCTGCGGGAGTGGTGTGGGCATTGGTGTAGTGCTGTGGGAGTGGTGTGGGCAGTGGTGTAGCGCTGTGGGATGGTGTGGGCAGTGGTCTAGCGCTGTGGGAGTGGTGTTGACAGTGGTGTAGTGCTGTGGGAGTGGTGTGGGCAATGGTGTATTGCTGTGTGATTTGTGTGGGCAGTGGTGTTGCGCTGTGGGAGTGGTGTGGCCAGGGGTGTAGCGCTGTTGGCATGGTGTGGTCAGTGGTGATGAGCTGTTGGAGTGGTGTGGGCAGTGGTGTATTGCTATGGGACTGGTGTGGGCAGTGGTGTAGCGCTGTGTGAGTGTTGTGGGCAGTGGTGTAGGGCTGTGGGAGTGATGTGGGCAGTGGTGTATTGCTATAGGACTGGTGTGGGCAGTGGTTTAGCGCTGTGTGAGTGTTGTGGGCAGTGGTGTAGGGCTGTGGGAGTGATGTGGGCATTGGTGTAGCGCTGTGTGAGTTGTGTGGGCAGTGGTGTAGCGCTGTGTGAGTTGTGTGGGCAGTGGTGTAGCGCTGTGGGAATGGTGTGGGCAGTGGTGTAGCGCTATGGGACTGGTGTTGGCAGTGGTCATTGCTGTGGGAGTTGTGTGGGCATTGGTTTAATGCGGCGGGAGTGGTGTGGGCAGTGGTGTAGCGCTCTGGGACTGGTGTGGTCATCAGTGTTGTGCTGTGGGAGTGGTGTGGGCAGTGGTGTAACGCTGTGGGAGTTGTGTGGGTAGTGGTGTAGCGCTGTGGGTGTGGTGTGGGCAGTGGTGTAGTGCTGTGGGTGTGGTGTGGGCAGAGGTGTAGCGCTGTGGGAGTGGTGTAACGCTGTGGGTGTGGTGTGGGCAGTGGTGTAGTGCTGTGGGAGTGGTGTGGGATGTGGTGTAGCGCAGTGGGTGTTTCGTGGGCATTAGTGTAGTGCTTTGGGTGTGGTGTGGGCAGTGGTGTAGCGCTGTGGGAGTGGTGTGGGCAGTGGTGTAGTGCTATGGGAGTGGTGTGGGCAGTGGTGTAGTGCTGTGGGAGTGGTGTGGGCAGTGGTGTAGTGCTGTGGGTGTGGTGTGGGCAGAGGTGTAGCGCTGTGGGAGTGGTGTAACGCTGTGGGTGTGGTGTGGGCATTAGTGTAGTGCTTTGGGTGTGGTGTGGGCAGTGGTGTAGCGCTGTGGGAGTGGTGTGGGCAGTGGTGTAGTGCTATGGGA
Organism: Cetorhinus maximus; assembly: GCF_964194155.1. Lineage (NCBI taxonomy): Eukaryota > Metazoa > Chordata > Chondrichthyes > Lamniformes > Cetorhinidae > Cetorhinus > Cetorhinus maximus. Next base: position 47,157 of record NW_027596598.1, read on the forward strand.
GTGGTGTGGGCAGTGGTGTAGTGCTGTGGGAGTGGTGTGGGCAGTGGTGTAGCGCTGTGGGAGTGGAGTGGGCAGTGGTGTAGTGCTATGGGAGTGGTGTGAGCAGTGGTGTAGCGCTGTGGGACTAGTGAGGGCTGCTGTGTAGTGCTATGGGACTGGTGTTGGCAGCGGTCAGTGCTGTGGGAGTGGTGTGGGCAGTGCTGTAGCGCTGTGGGACTGACGTGGGTTGTGGTGTAGAGCAGCGGGAGTGGTGTGGGCAGTGGTGTAGCGCTGCGGGAGTGGTGTACGCAGTTGTGTAGCGCTGTGGGAGTGGTGTGGGGTGTGGTGTAGAGCTGTGGGAGTGGTGTGGGCAGTGGTGTAGCGCTGTGGGAGTGGTGTGGGCAGTGGTGTAGCGCTGTGGGAGTGGTGTGGCCAGGGGTGTAGCGCTGTGGGAGTGGTGTGGGGTGTGGTGTAGCGCTGTGGGAGTGGTGTGGGCAGTGGCGTAACGCTGTGGGAGTGGTGTGGGCAATGGTGTAATACTGTGTGAGTTGTGTGGGCAGTGGTGTTGCGCTGTGGGAGTGGTGTGGGTTGTGGTGTAGCGCTGTGGGAGTGGTGTGGGCAGTGGTGTGGTGCTGTGGGAGTGGTGTGGGCAGTGGTGTAGTGCTGTGGGAGTGGTGTGGGTTGTGGTGTAGTGTTGCGGGAGTGGTGTGGGTAGTGGTGTAGTGCTGTGGGAGTTGTTTGGGCAGTGGTGTAGCGCTGTGGGTGTGGTGTGGGCAGTGGTGTAACGCTGAGGGAGTTGTTTGGGCAATGCTGTATTGCTGTGTGAGTTGTGTGGGCAGTGGTGTAGTGCTGCGGGAGTGGTGTGGGCAGTAGTGTAGAGTTGTATGAGTTTTGTGGGCAGTGGTGTAGGGCTGTGGGAGTGGTGTTGCCAGGGTGTTGTGCTGTGGCAGTGGTGTGGGCAGTGGTGTAGCGCTGTAGGACTGGAGTGGGCAGTGGTGTAACGCTGTGGGAGTGGTGTGGGCATCAGTATTGTGCTGTGCGAGTGGTGTGGGCAGTGGTGCAGCGCTGTGGGTGTGGTGTGGGCAGTGGTGTAGTGCTGTGGGTGTGGTGTGGGTTGTGGTGTAGCACTGTGGGAGTTTTGTGGGTAGTGGTGTAGCGCTGTGGGATTGGTGTGGGCAGTGGTGTTGCACTCTGGATGTGGTGTGGGCATTAGTGTAGTTCTGCGGGCGTGGTGTGGGCAGTAGTGTAGCGCTGTGGGAGTGGTGTGGGCATTAGTGTAGTTCTGCGGGAGTAGTGTGGGCAGTAGTGTAGCGCTGTGGGAGTCGTGTGGACAGTGTTGTAGCGCTGTGGGAGTGGTGTGGGTATATGTCTAGCGCTGTGGGAGTGGTGTGAGCAGTGGTTTACCGCTGTGTGAGTGGTGTGGGCAGTGGTGTAGTGCTGTGCGAGTGGTGTGGGCAGTGGTTTAGCGCTGTGGGAGTGATGTGAGCAGTGGTGTAGCGCTGTGGGAGTGGTGTGGGCAGTGGGGTAGCGCTGTGGGAGTGGTGTGGGCAGTGGTGTAACGCTGTGGGAGTTGTTTGGGCAATGCTGTTTTGCTGTGTGAGTTGTGTGGGCAGTGGTGTAGTGCTGCGGGAGTGGTGTGGGCAGTAGTGTAGAGCTGTGGGAGTGGTGTTGCCAGGGTGTTGTGCTGTGGGATTTGTGTGGGCAGTGGTGTAGAATTGTGTGAGTTATGTGGGCAGTGGTGTAGGGCTGTGGGAGTGGTGTGGGCAGTGGTGTAACGCTGTGGGAGTGGTGTGGGCAGTGGTGCAGCGCTGTGGTTGTGGTGTGGGCAGTGGTGTAGTGCTGTGGGTGTGGTGTGGGTTGTGGTGTAGCGCTGTGGGATTGGTGTGGGCATTAGTGTAGTTCTGCGGGAGAGGTGTGGGCAGTGTTGTAGCGCTGTGGGAGTGGTGTAGGCATTCGACTAGCGCTGTGGGAGTGTTGTGTGTAGTGGTGTTTTGCTGTGGGATTGGTGATGGCATTAGTGTAGTTCTGCGGGAGTGGTGTGGACAGTGTTTTAGCGCTGTGGGAGTGGTGTGGGCATTAGTGTAGTTCTGCGGGAGTGGTGTGGGCAGTGTTGTAGCGCTGTGGGACTGGTGTGGGCAGTGGTCTAGCGCTGTGGGAGTGGTGTGGGCAGAGGTGTAGCGCTGTGGGAGTGGTGTAACGCTGTGGGTGTGGTGTGGGCAGTGGTGTAGTGCTGTGGGAGTGGTGTGGGATGTGGTGTAGCGCAGTGGGTGTTTCGTGGGCATTAGTGTAGTGCTTTGGGTGTGGTGTGGGCAGTGGTGTAGCGCTGTGGGAGTGGTGTGGGCAGTGGTGTAACGCTGTGGGAGTGGTGTGGGCAATGGTGTAATACTGTGTGAGTTGTGTGGGCAGTGGTGTTGCGCTTTGGGAGTGGTGTGGGTTGTGGTGTAGCGCTGTGGGAGTGGTGTGGGCAGTGGTGTGGTGCTGTGGGAGTGGTGTGGGCAGTGGTGTAGTGCTGTGGGTGTGGTGTGGGTTGTGGTGTAGTGTTGCGGGAGTGGTGTGGGTAGTGGTGTAGTGCTGTGGGAGTTGTTTGGGCAGTGGTGTAGCGCTGTGGGTGTGGTGTGGGCAGTGGTGTAACGCTGAGGGAGTTGTTTGGGCAATGCTGTATTGCTGTGTGAGTTGTGTGGGCAGTGGTGTAGTGCTGCGGGAGTGGTGTGGGCAGTAGTGTAGAGTTGTATGAGTTTTTTGGGCAGTGGTGTAGGGCTGTGGGAGTGGTGTTGCCAGGGTGTTGTGCTGTGGCAGTGGTGTGGGCAGTGGTGTAGCGCTGTAGGACTGGAGTGGGCAGTGGTGTAACGCTGTGGGAGTGGTGTGGGCATCAGTATTGTGCTGTGCGAGTGGTGTGGGCAGTGGTGCAGCGCTGTGGGTGTGGTGTGGGCAGTGGTGTAGTGCTGTGGGTGTGGTGTGGGTTGTGGTGTAGCACTGTGGGAGTTTTGTGGGTAGTGGTGTAGCGCTGTGGGATTGGTGTGGGCAGTGGTGTTGCACTCTGGATGTGGTGTGGGCATTAGTGTAGTTCTGCGGGCGTGGTGTGGGCAGTAGTGTAGCGCTGTGGGAGTGGTGTGGGCATTAGTGTAGTTCTGCGGGAGTGGTGTGGGCAGTAGTGTAGCGCTGTGGGAGTCGTGTGGACAGTGTTGTTGCGCTGTGGGAGTGGTGTGGGTATATGTCTAGCGCTGTGGGAGTGCTGTGAGCAGTGGTTTACCGCTGTGTGAGTGGTGTGGGCAGTGGTGTAGTGCTGTGCGAGTGGTGTGGGCAGTGGTTTAGCGCTGTGGGAGTGGTGTGAGCAGTGGTGTAGCGCTGTGGGAGTGGTGTGGGCAGTGGGGTAGCGCTGTGGGAGTGGTGTGGGCAGTGGTGTAACGCTGTGGGAGTTGTTTGGGCAATGCTGTTTTGCTGTGTGAGTTGTGTGGGCAGTGGTGTAGTGCTGCGGGAGTGGTGTGGGCAGTAGTGTAGAGCTGTGGGAGTGGTGTTGCCAGGGTGTTGTGCTGTGGGATTTGTGTGGGCAGTGGTGTAGAATTGTGTGAGTTATGTGGGCAGTGGTGTAGGGCTGTGGGAGTGGTGTGGGCAGTGGTGTAACGCTGTGGGAGTGGTGTGGGCAGTGGTGCAGCGCTGTGGTTGTGGTGTGGGCAGTGGTGTAGTGCTGTGGGTGTGGTGTGGGTTGTGGTGTAGCGCTGTGGGATTGGTGTGGGCATTAGTGTAGTTCTGCGGGAGTGGTGTGGGCAGTGTTGTAGCGCTGTGGGAGTGGTGTAGGCATTCGACTAGCGCTGTGGGAGTGTTGTGTGTAGTGGTGTTTTGCTGTGGGATTGGTGATGGCATTAGTGTAGTTCTGCGGGAGTGGTGTGGACAGTGTTTTAGCGCTGTGGGAGTGGTGTGGGCATTAGTGTAGTTCTGCGGGAGTGGTGTGGGCAGTGTTGTAGCGCTGTGGGACTGGTGTGGGCAGTGGTCTAGCGCTGTGGGAGTGGTGTGGGCAGTGGTGTAGCGCTGTGGGTGTGGTGTAGGCAGTGGTGTAGTTCTGTGGGAGTGGTGTGGGCAGTGGTGTAGTTCTGTGGGAGTGGTGTGGGCAGTGGTGTAGCGCTGTGGGAGTGGTGTGGGCAGTGGTGTGGTGCTGTGGGAGTGGTGTGGGCAGTGGTGTAGCGCTGTGGGGGTGGTGTGGGCAGTGGTGTTGTGCGCTGGGAATGGTGTCGGCAGTGGTGTAGCGCTGTGGGAGTGGTGTGGGCAGTGGTATAGGGCTGTGGGAGTGGTCTGGGCTGTGGTGTAGCGCTGTGGGAGTGGTGTGGGCAGTGGTGTAGCGCTGTGGGTGTGGTGTGCGCAGTGGTGTAACGCTGTGGGAGTGGTGTGGGAGGTGAGGTGTCGCTGTGGGAGTTCTGTGGGCAGTGGTGTTGTGCTGTGGGATTATTGTGGGCAGTTGTGTTATGCTGTGGGATTGGAATGGGGAGTGGTGTAGCGCTGTGGGAGTGGTGTGGGCAGTGGTCTTGTTCTGTGGGAGTGTTGTGGGCAGTTGTGTAATGCTGTGGGATTGGAATGGGCAGTGGTGTAGCGCTGTGGGAGTGGTGTGGGCAGTGGTGTAGTGCTGTGGGAGTGGTGTGGGTTGTGGTGTAGTGCTGCGGGAGAGGTGTGGGTAGTGGCGTAGTGCTGTGGGAGTTGTTTGGGCGGTGGTGTAGCACTGTGGGAGTGGTGTGGGCAGTGGTGTAACGCTGTGGGAGTTGTTTGGGCAATGCTGTATTGCTGTGTGAGTTGTGTGGGCAGTGGTGTAGTGCTGCGGGAGTGGTGTGGGCAGTAGTGTAGAGTTGTATGAGTTTTGTGGGCAGTGGTGTAGAGCTGTTGGAGTGGTGTTGCCAGGGTGTTGTGCTGTGGCAGTGGTGTGGGCAGTGGTGTAGCGCTTTGGGAGTTGTGTGGGCAGTGTTTTAGCGCTGTGGGAGTGGTGTGGGCATTAGTGTAGTTCTGCGGGAGTGGTGTGGGCAGTGTTGTAGCGCTGTGGGACTGGTGTGGGCAGTGGTCTAGCGCTGTGGGAGTGATGTGGGCAGTGGGAGTGATGTTTGCAGTGGTGTATTGCTGTGGGAGTGGTGTAGGCAGTGGTTTAGCGCTGTGTGAGTTGTGTGGGCAGTGGTGTAGTGCTGTGGGACTGGTGTGGGCAGTGCTGTAGCGCTGTGGGAGTGATGTGGGCAGTGGTGTAGTGGTGTGGGAGTGGTCTGGGCATTGGTTAAATGCGGCGGGAGTGGTGTGGGCAGTGGTGTAGCGCTGTGGGAGTGGTGTGGGCAGTGGTGTAGCGCTGTGGGAATGGTGTGGGCAGTGGTGTAGCGCTGGGGGAGTGGTGTGGGCAGTGGTCTAGCGCTGTGGGAGTGGTGTGGGCAGTGGTGTACCGCTGTGGGTGTGGTGTAGGCAGTGGTGTAGTTCTGTGGGAGTGGTGTGGGCAGTGGTGTAGTTCTGTGGGAGTGGTGTGGGCAGTGGTGTAGCGCTGTGGGAGTGGTGTGGGCAGTGGTGTGGTGCTGTGGGAGTGGTGTGGGCAGTGGTGTAGCGCTGTGGGGGTGGTGTGGGCAGTGGTGTTGTGCTGTGGGAATGGTGTCGGCAGTGGTGTCGCGCTGTGGGAGTGGTGTGGGCAGTGGTATAGGGCTGTGGGAGTGGTCTGGGCTGTGGTGTAGCGCTGTGGGAGTGGTGTGGGCAGTGGTGTAGCGCTGTGGGTGTGGTGTGCGCAGTGGTGTAACGCTGTGGGAGTGGTGTGGGAGGTGAGGTGTCGCTGTGGGAGTTCTGTGGGCAGTGGTGTTGTGCTGTGGGATTATTGTGGGCAGTTGTGTAATGCTGTGGGATTGGAATGGGCAGTGGTGTAGCGCTGTGGGAGTGGTGTAGGCAGTGGTCTTGTTCTGTGGGAGTGTTGTGGGCAGTTGTGTAATGCTGTGGGATTGGAATGGGCAGTGGTGTAGCGCTGTGGGAGTGGTGTGGGCAGTGGTGTAGTGCTGTGGGAGTGGTGTGGGTTGTGGTCTAGTGCTGCGGGAGTGGTGTGGGTAGTGGCGTAGTGCTGTGGGAGTTGTTTGGGCGGTGGTGTAGCACTGTGGGAGTGGTGTGGGCAGTGGTGTAACGCTGTGGGAGTTGTTTGGGCAATGCTGTATTGCTGTGTGAGTTGTGTGGGCAGTGGTGTAGTGCTGCGGGAGTGGTGTGGGCAGTAGTGTAGAGTTGTATGAGTTTTGTGGGCAGTTGTGTAGGGCTGTGGGAGTGGTGTTGCCAGGGTGTTGTGCTGTGGCAGTGGTGTGGGCAGTGGTGTAGCGCTGTGGGAGTGGTGTGGGCAGTGGTGTAGCGCTGTAGGACTGGAGTGGGCAGTGGTGTAACGCTGTGGGAGTGGTGTGGGCATCAGTATTGTGCTGTGCGAGTGGTGTGGGCAGTGGTGTAGTGCTGTGGGTGTGGTGTGGGTTGTGGTGTAGCACTGTGGGAGTTTTATGGGTAGTGGTGAAGCGCTGTGGGATTGTTGTGGGCAGTGGTGTTGCACTCTGGATGTGGTGTGGGCATTAGTGTAGTTCTGCGGGCGTGGTGTGGACAGTAGTGTAGCGCTGTGGGAGTGGTGTGGGCATTAGTGTAGTTCTGCGGGAGTGGTGTGGGCCGTAGTGTTGCGCTGTGGGAGTCGTGTGGACAGTGTTGTAGCGCTGTGGGAGTGGTGTGGGCATTTGTCTAGCGCTGTGGGAGTGTTGTGTGTAGTGGTGTAGTGCTGTGGGAGTGGTGTGGGCAGTGGTCTAGCGCTGTGGGAGTGGGGTGGGCAGTGGTGTAGCGCTGTGGGAGTGGTGTGGGCAGTGGTGTAGTGCTGTGGGAGTGGTGTGGGCAGTGGTGTAACGCTGTGGGGTTTGTGTGGGCAGTGGTGTAGTGCTGCGGGCGTGGTGTGGGCAGTAGTGTAGAGCTGTGGGAGTGGAGTTGCCAGGGTGTTGTGCTGTGGGAGTGGTGTGGGCAGTGGTGTAGTGCTGTGGGAGTGGTGTGGGCAGTGGTGTAACGCTGTGGGAGTGGTGTGGGCAGTGGGGTAGCGCTGTGGGAGTGGTGTGGACAGTGGTGTAGCGCTGTGGGAGTGGTGTGGACAGTGGGGTAGCGCTGTGGGAGTGGTGTGGACAGTGGTGTAGCGCTGTGGGAGTGGTGTGGGCAGTGGGGTAGCGCTGTGGGAGTGGAGTGGACAGTGATGTAGTGCTGTGGGAGTGGTGTGGGCAGTGGTGTAACGCTGTGGGAGTTGTTTGGGCAATGCTGTATTGCTGTGTGTGTTGAGTGGGCAGTGGTGTAGCGCTGTGGGAGTCGTGTGGGCAGTGGTGTAGAGTTGTGTGAGTTATGTGGGCAGTGGTGTAGGTCTGTGGGAGTGGTGTGGGCAGTGGTGTAGTGCTGTGGGAGTGGTGTGGGCAGTGGTGTAACGCTGTGGGTGTGGTGTAGGCAGTGGTGTAGTTCTGTGGGAGTGGTGTGGGCAGTGGTGTAGTTCTGTGGGAGTGGTGTGGGCAGTGGTGTAGCGCTGTGGGAATGGTGTGGGCAGTGGTGAAGCGCTGGGGGAGTGGTGTGGGCAGTGGTGTAGCGCTGTGGGAGTGGTGTGGGCAGTGGTGTAGCGCTGTGGGTGTGGTGTAGGCAGTGGTGTAGCGCTGTGGGAGTGTGTGGGCAGTGGTGTAGCGCTGTGGGAGTGGTGTGGGCAGTGGTGTAGTTCTGTGGGAGTGGTGTGGGCAGTGGTGTAGCGCTGTGGGTGTAGTGTGTGCAGTGGTGTAGCGCTGTGGGAGTGTGTGGGCAGTGGTGTAGCGCTGTGGGAGTGGTGTGGGCAGTGGTGTAGTGCTGTGGGAGTGGTGTGGGCAGTGGTGTAGCGCTGTGGGAGTGGTGTGTGCAGTGGTGTAGGGCTGTGGGGGTGGTGTGTGCAGTGGTGTAGGGCTTTGGGAGTGGTGTGGGCAATGGTGTAGCGCTGTGGGAGTGGTGTGTGCAGTGGTATAACACTGTGGGAGTGGCATGGTCAGTGGTGTAGCGCTGTGGGAGTGGTGTGGGCAGTGGTGTAGCGCTGTGGGAGTGGTGTGGGCAGTGGTGTGGTGCTGTGGGAGTGGTGTGGGCAGTGGTGTAGCGCTGTGGGGGTGGTGTGGGCAGTGGTGTTGTGCTGTGGGAATGGTGTCGGCAGTGGTGTAGCGCTGTGGGAGTGGTGTGGGCAGTGGTATAGGGATGTGGGAGTGGTCTGGGCTGTGGTGTAGCGCTGTGGGAGTGGTGTGGGCAGTGGTGTAGCGCTGTGGGTGTGGTGTGCGCAGTGGTGTAACGCTGTGGGAGTGGTGTGGGAGGTGAGGTGTCGCTGTGGGAGTTCTGTGGGCAGTGGTGTTGTGCTGTGGGATTATTGTGGGCAGTTGTGTAATGCTGTGGGATTGGAATGGGCAGTGGTGTAGCGCTGTGGGAGTGGTGTGGGCAGTGGTCTTGTTCTGTGGGAGTGTTGTGGGCAGTTGTGTAATGCTGTGGGATTGGAATGGGCAGTGGTGTAGCGCTGTGGGAGTGGTGTGGGCAGTGGTGTAGTGCTGTGGGAGTGGTGTGGGTTGTGGTGTAGTGCTGCGGGAGTGGTGTGGGTAGTGGTGTAGTGTTGTGGGAGTTCTTTGGGCAGTGGTGTAGCGCTGTGGGAGTGGTGTGGGCAGTGGTGTAACGCTGTGGGAGTTGTTTGGGCAATGCTGTATTGCTGTGAGAGTTGTGTGGGCAGTGGTATAGTGCTGCGGGAGTGGTGTGGGCAGTAGTGTAGAGTTGTATGAGTTTTGTGGGCAGTGGTGTAGGGCTGTGGGAGTGGTGTTGCCAGGGTGTGGTGCTGTGGCAGTGGTGTGGGCAGTGGTGTAGCGCTGTGGGAGTGGTGTGGGCTGTGGTGTAGTGCTGTGGGAGTGGTGTGGGATGTGGTGTAGCGCTGTGGGAGTGGTGTGGGCAGTGGTGTAGCGCTGTGGGAGAGGTGTGGGCAGTGGTGTAGTGCTATGGGAGTGGTGTGGGCAGTGGTGTAGCGCTGTGGGAGAGGTGTGGGCAGTGGTGTAGCGCTGTGGGAGTTGTGTGGGCAGTGGTGTAGCGCTGTGGGAGAGGTGTTGGCAGCGGTCAGTGCTGTGGGAGTGGTGTGGGCAGTGCTGTAGCGCAATGGGACTGATGTGGGTTGTGGTGTAGAGCTGCGGGAGTGGTGTGGGCAGTGGTGTAGCGCTGTGGGAGTGGTGTGGGCAGTGGTGTAGCGCTGCGGGAGTGGTGTACGCAGTTGTGTAACGCTGTGGGAGTGGTGTGGGCAGTGTTGTAGCGCTGTGGGAGCAGTGTTGACAGTGGTGTAGTGCTGTGGGATTGGTTTGGGCGGTGGTGCAGTGCTGTGGGAGTGGTGTGGGCAGTGGTGTAACGCTGTGGGAGTGGTGTGGGCAATGGTGTATTGCTGTGTGAGTTGTGTGGGCAGTGGTATTGTGCTGTGGGAGTGGTGTGGCCAGGGGTGTAGTGCAGTGGGAGTGGTGTTGGCAGTGGTGTTGCGCTGTGGGAGTGGTGTGGGCAATGGTGTATTGCTGTGGGAGTGGTGTGGGCAGTGGTGAAGCGCTGTGTGAGTTGTGTGGACAGTGGTGAAGCGCTGTGTGAGTTGTGTGGACAGTGGTGTAGCGCTGTGGGAGTGGTGTGGGCAGTGGTGTCGCGCTGTGGGAGTGGTGTGGGCAGTGGTGTCGCGCTGTGGGAGTGGTGTGGGTTGTGGTGTAGCGCTGTGGGAGTGGTGTGGGCAGTGGTGTGGTGCTGTGGGAGTGGTGTAGGCAGTGGTGTCGCGCTGTGGGAGTGGTGTGGGTTGTGGTTTAGCGCTGTGGGAGTGGTGTGGGCAGTGGTGTGGTGCTGTGGGAGTGGTGTAGGCAGTGGTGTATTGCTATGGGAGTGGTGTGGGCATTTGTGTCGTGCTTTGGGAGTGTTGTGGTCAGTGGTGTAGCACTGTGGGAGTGGTGTGGGCAATTCCGTATTGCTGTGTGAGTTGTGTGGGTTGTGGTGTAGCGCTGCGGGAGTGGTGTGTGCAGGGGTGTAGCGCTGTGTGAGTTGTGTGGGCAGTGGTGTAGCGCTGTGGCAATGGTGTGGGCAGTGCTGTAGCGCTGTGTGAGTTGTGTGGGCAGTGGTGTAGCGCTGTGGGTGTGGTGTGGGCAGTGGTGGTGCACTGAGATTGGTGTGGGCAGTGGTGTAGTGCTTTGGGCGTGGTGTGGGATGTGGTGTAGCGCTGTGGCAATGGTGTGGGCAGTGTTGTAGTGCTGTGGGAATGGTGTGGGCAGTGGTGTAGCGCTGTGGGAGTGGTTTGGGCAGTGGTGGTGCACTGAGATTGGTGTGGGCAGTGGTGTAGTGCTTTGCGTGTGGTGTGGGATGTGGTGTAGCGCTGTGGGAGTGGTGTGGGCAGTGGTGTAGCGCTGTGGCAATGGTGTGGGCAGTGTTGTAGTGCTATGGGACTGGTGTGGGCAGTGGTGTAGCGCTGTGGGAGTGGTGAGGGCTGTGGTGTAGTGCTGTGGGAGTGGTGTGGGCAGTGCTGTAGCGCTGTGGGACTGATGAGGGTTGTGGTGTAGAGCTGCGGGAGTGGTGTGGGCAATGGTGTAGTGCTGTGGGAGTGGTGTGGGCAGTGGTGTAGTGCTGTGGGAGTGGTGTGGGCAGTGGTCAAGCGCTGTGGGATGGTGTGGGCAGTGGTCTAGCGCTGTGGGAGTGGTGTTGACAGTGGTGTAGTGCTGTGGGAGTGGTGTGGGCAATGGTGTATTGCTGTGTGATTTGTGTGGGCAGTGGTGTTGCGCTGTGGGAGTGGTGTGGCCAGGGGTGTAGCGCTGTTGGCATGGTGTGGTCAGTGGTGATGAGCTGTTGGAGTGGTGTGGGCAGTGGTGTATTGCTATGGGACTGGTGTGGGCAGTGGTTTAGCGCTGTGTGAGTGTTGTGGGCAGTGGTGTAGGGCTGTGGGAGTGATGTGGGCAGTGGTGTAGCGCTGTGTGAGTTGTGTGGGCAGTGGTGTAGCGCTGTGTGAGTTGTGTGGGCAGTGGTGTAGCGCTGTGGGAATGGTGTGGGCAGTGGTGTAGCGCTATGGGACTGGTGTTGGCAGTGGTCATTGCTGTGGGAGTTGTGTGGGCATTGGTTTAATGCGGCGGGAGTGGTGTGGGCAGTGGTGTAGTGCTGTGGGAGTGGTGTGCGCAGTGGTGTAGTACTGTGGGAGTGGTGTGGGTTGTGGTGTAGCGCTGTTGGAGTGGTGTGGGCAGTGGTGTAGCGCTGTGGGAGTGGTGTTGTCAGTGGTGTAGCGCTCTGGGACTGGTGTGGTCATCAGTGTTGTGCTGTGGGAGTGGTGTGGGCAGTGTTGTAACGCTGTCGGAGTTGTGTGGGTAGTGGTGTAGCGCTGTGGGTGTGGTGTGGGCAGTGGTGTAGTGCTGTGGGTGTGGTGTGGGCAGAGGTGTAGCGCTGTGGGAGTGGTGTAACGCTGTGGGTGTGGTGTGGGCAGTGGTGTAGTGCTGTGGGAGTGGTGTGGGATGTGGTGTAGCGCAGTGGGTGTTTCGTGGGCATTAGTGTAGTGCTTTGGGTGTGGTGTGGGCAGTGGTGTAGCGCTGTGGGAGTGGTGTGGGCAGTGGTGTAGTGCTATGGGAGTGGTGTGGGCAGTGGTGTAGTGCTGTGGGAGTGGTGTGGGCAGTGGTGTAGCGCTGTGGGAGTGGAGTGGGCAGTGGTGTAGTGCTATGGGAGTGGTGTGAGCAGTGGTGTAGCGCTGTGGGACTAGTGAGGGCTGCTGTGTAGTGCTATGGGACTGGTGTTGGCAGCGGTCAGTGCTGTGGGAGTGGTGTGGGCAGTGCTGTAGCGCTGTGGGACTGACGTGGGTTGTGGTGTAGAGCAGCGGGAGTGGTGTGGGCAGTGGTGTAGCGCTGCGGGAGTGGTGTACGCAGTTGTGTAGCGCTGTGGGAGTGGTGTGGGGTGTGGTGTAGAGCTGTGGGAGTGGTGTGGGCAGTGGTGTAGCGCTGTGGGAGTGGTGTGGGCAGTGGTGTAGCGCTGTGGGAGTGGTGTGGCCAGGGGTGTAGCGCTGTGGGAGTGGTGTGGGGTGTGGTGTAGCGCTGTGGGAGTGGTGTGGGCAGTGGCGTAACGCTGTGGGAGTGGTGTGGGCAATGGTGTAATACTGTGTGAGTTGTGTGGGCAGTGGTGTTGCGCTGTGGGAGTGGTGTGGGTTGTGGTGTAGCGCTGTGGGAGTGGTGTGGGCAGTGGTGTGGTGCTGTGGGAGTGGTGTGGGCAGTGGTGTAGTGCTGTGGGAGTGGTGTGGGTTGTGGTGTAGTGTTGCGGGAGTGGTGTGGGTAGTGGTGTAGTGCTGTGGGAGTTGTTTGGGCAGTGGTGTAGCGCTGTGGGAGTGATGTGGGCAGTGGTGTAACGCTGTGGGAGTTGTTTGGGCAATGCTGTATTGCTCTGTGAGTTGTGTGGGCAGTGGTGTAGTGCTGCGGGAGTGGTGTGGGCAGTAGTGTAGAGTTGTATGAGTTTTGTGGGCAGTGGTGTAGGGCTGTGGGAGTGGTGTTGCCAGGGTGTTGTGCTGTGGCAGTGGTGTGGGCAGTGGTGTAGCGCTGTAGGACTGGAGTGGGCAGTGGTGTAACGCTGTGGGAGTGGTGTGGGCATCAGTATTGTGCTGTGCGAGTGGTGTGGGCAGTGGTGCAGCGCTGTGGGTGTGGTGTGGGCAGTGGTGTAGTGCTGTGGGTGTGGTGTGGGTTGTGGTGTAGCACTGTGGGAGTTTTGTGGGTAGTGGTGTAGCGCTGTGGGATTGGTGTGGGCAGTGGTGTTGCACTCTGGATGTGGTGTGGGCATTAGTGTAGTTCTGCGGGCGTGGTGTGGGCAGTAGTGTAGCGCTGTGGGAGTGGTGTGGGCATTAGTGTAGTTCTGCGGGAGTGGTGTGGGCAGTAGTGTAGCGCTGTGGGAGTCGTGTGGACAGTGTTGTAGCGCTGTGGGAGTGGTGTGAGCAGTGGTTTACCGCTGTGGGAGTAGTGTGGGCAGTGGTGTAGTGCTGTGCGAGTGGTGTGGGCAGTGGTGTAGCGCTGTGGGAGTGGTGTGAGCAGTGGTGTAGTGCTGTGGGAGTGGTGTGGGCAGTGGTGTAGCGCTGTGGGAGTGGTGTGGGCAGTGGTCTAGCGCTGTGGGAGTGGTGTAGTCAGTGTTGTAGCGCTGTGGGAGTGGTGTGGGCAGTGGGGTAGCGCTGTGGGAGTGGTGTGGACAGTGGTGTAGTGCTGTGGGAGTGGTGTGAGCAGTGGTGTAGCGCTGTGGGAGTGGTGTGGGCAGTGGGGTAGCGCTGTGGGAGTTGTGTGGGCAGTGGTGTAACGCTGTGGGAGTTGTTTGGGCAATGCTGTATTGCTGTGTGAGTTGTGTGGGCAGTGGTGTAGTGCTGCAGGAGTGGTGTGGGCAGTAGTGTAGAGCTGTGGGAGTGGTGTTGCCAGGGTGTTGTGCTGTGGGATTTGTGTGGGCAGTGGTGTAGAATTGTGTGAGTTATGTGGGCAGTGGTGTAGGGCTGTGGGAGTGGTGTGGGCAGTGGTGTAACGCTGTGGGAGTGGTGTGGGCAGTGGTGCAGCGCTGTGGTTGTGGTGTGGGCAGTGGTGTAGTGCTGTGGGTGTGGTGTGGGTTGTGGTGTAGCGCTGTGGGATTGGTGTGGGCATTAGTGTAGTTCTGCGGGAGTGGTGTGGGCAGTGTTGAAGCGCTGTGGGAGTGGTGTAGGCATTCGTCTAGCGCTGTGGGAGTGTTGTGTGTAGTGGTGTTTTGCTGTGGGATTGGTGTGGGCATTAGTGTAGTTCTGCGGGAGTGGTGTGGACAGTGTTTTAGCGCTGTGGGAGTGGTGTGGGCATTAGTGTAGTTCTGCGGGAGTGGTGTGGGCAGTGTTGTAGCGCTGTGGGACTGGTGTGGGCAGTGGTCTAGCGCTGTGGGAGTGATGTGGGCAGTGGGAGTGATGTTTGCAGTGGTGTATTGCTGTGGGAGTGGTGTAGGCAGTGGTTTAGCGCTGTGTGAGTTGTGTGGGCAGTGGTGTAGTGCTGTGGGACTGGTGTGGGCAGTGCTGTAGCGCTGTGGGAGTGATGTGGGCAGTGGTGTAGCGGTGTGGGAGTGGTCTGGGCATTGGTTAAATGCGGCGGGAGTGGTGTGGGCAGTGGTGTAGCGCTGTGGGAGTGGTGTGGGCAGTGGTGTAGCGCTTTGGGAATGGTGTGGGCAGTGGTGTAGCGCTGGGGGATTGGTGTGGGCAGTGGTCTAGCGCTGTGGGAGTGGTGTGGGCAGTGGTGTAGCGCTGTGGGTGTGGTGTAGGCAGTGGTGTAGGGCTGTGGGAGTGGTGTGGGCAATGGTGTAGCGCTGTGGGAGTGGTGTGGGCAGTGGTATAACACTGTGGGAGTGGCATGGTCAGTGGTGTAGCGCTGTGGGGGTGCTGTGGGCAGTGGTGTAGCGCTGTGGGAGTGGTGTGGGCAGTGGTGTGGTGCTGTGGGAGTGGTGTGGGCAGTGGTGTAGCGCTGTGGGGGAGGTGTGGGCAGTGGTGTTGTGCTGTGGGAATGGTGTCGGCAGTGGTGTAGCGCTGTGGGAGTGGTGTGGGCAGTGGTATAGGGCTGTGGGAGTGGTCTGGGCTGTGGTGTAGCGCTGTGGGAGTGGTGTGGGCAGTGGTGTAGCGCTGTGGGTGTGGTGTGCGCAGTGGTGTAACGCTGTGGGAGTGGTGTGGGAGGTGAGGTGTCGCTGTGGGAGTTCTGTGGGCAGTGGTGTTGTGCTGTGGGATTATTGTGGGCAGTTGTGTAATGCTGTGGGATTGGAATGGGCAGTGGTGTAGCGCTGTGGGAGTGGTGTGGGCAGTGGTCTTGTTCTGTGGGAGTGTTGTGGGCAGTTGTGTAATGCTGTGGGATTGGAATGGGCAGTGGTGTAGCGCTGTGGGAGTGGTGTGGGCAGTGGTTTAGTGCTGTGGGAGTGGTGTGGGTTGTGGTGTAGTGCTGTGGGAGTTGTTTGGGCAGTGGTGTAGCGCTGTGGGAGTGGTGTGGGCAGTGGTGTAACGCTGTGGGAGTTGTTTGGGCAATGCTGTATTGCTGTGTGAGTTGTGTGGGCAGTGGTGTAGTGCTGCGGGAGTGGTGTGGGCAGTAGTGTAGAGTTGTATGAGTTTTGTGGGCAATGGTGTAGGGCTGTGGGAGTGGTGTTGCCAGGGTGTTGTGCTGTGGCAGTGGTGTGGGCAGTGGTGTAGCGCTGTGGGAGTGGTGTGGGCAGTGGTGTAGCGCTGTAGGACTGGAGTGGGCAGTGGTGTAACGCTGTGGGAGTGGTGTGGGCATCAGTATTGTGCTGTGCGAGTGGTGTGGGCAGTGGTGTAGTGCTGTGGGTGTGGTGTGGGTTGTGGTGTAGCACTGTGGGTGTTTTGTGGGTAGTGGTGTAGCGCTGTGGGATTGGTGTGGGCAGTGGTGTTGCACTCTGGATGTGGTGTGGGCATTAGTGTAGTTCTGCGGGCGTGGTGTGGGCAGTAGTGTAGCGCTGTGGGAGTGGTGTGGGCAGTGGTGTAACGCTGTGGGGTTTGTGTGGGCAGTGGTGTAGTGCTGCGGGTGTGGTGTGGGCAGTAGTGTAGAGCTGTGGGAGTGGAGTTGCCAGGGTGTTGTGCTGTGGGAGTGGTGTGGGCAGTGGTGTAGTGCTGTGGGAGAGGTGTGGGCAGTGGTGTAACGCTGTGGGAGTGGTGTGGGCAGTGGGGTAGCGCTGTGGGAGTGGTGTGGACAGTGGTGTAGCGCTGTGGGAGTGGTGTGGACAGTGGTGTAGCGCTGTGGGAGTGGTGTGGACAGTGGTGTAGCGCTGTGGGAGTGGTGTGGGCATTGGGGTAGTGCTGTGGGAGTGGTGTGGACAGTGATGTAGTGCTGTGGGAGTGGTGTGGGCAGTGGTGTAACGCTGTGGGAGTTGTTTGGGCAATGCTGTATTGCTGTGTGTGTTGAGTGGGCAGTGGTGTAGCGCTGTGGGAGTCGTGTGGGCAGTGGTGTAGAGTTGTGTGAGTTATGTGGGCAGTGGTGTAGGTCTGTGGGAGTGGTGTGGGCAGTGGTGTAGTGCTGTGGGAGTGGTGTGGGCAGTGGTGTAACGCTGTGGGAGTGGTGTGGGCATCAGTGTTGTGCTGTGCGAGTGGTGTGGGCAGTGGTGTAGCGCTGTGGGAGTGGTGTGGGCATTCGTCTAGCGCTGTGGGAGAGTTGTGTGTAGTGGTGTTTTGCTGTGGGAGTGGTGTGGGCATTCGTCTAGCACTGTGGGAGTGGTGTGGGATGTGGTGTAGCGCTCTGGGACTGGTGTGGGCAGTGGTCTAGCGCTTTGGGAGTGGTGTGGACAGTGTTATAGCGTTGTGGAAGTGGTGTGAGCAGTGGTGTAGTGCTGTGGGAGTGGTGTGGGCAGTAGTGTAGTGCTGTGGGAGTGGTGTGGGCAGTGGTGTAGTGCTGTGGGAGTGGTGTGGGCAGTGGTGTAGGGCTGTGGGAGTGGTGTGGGCAATGGTGTATTGCTGTGGGAGTGGTGTGGGCAGTGGTGAAGCGCTGTGTGAGTTGTGTGGACAGTGGTGAAGCGCTGTGTGAGTTGTGTGGACAGTGGTGTAGCGCTGTGGGAGTGGTGTGGGCAGTGGTGTCGCGCTGTGGGAGTGGTGTGGGCAGTGGTGTCGCGCTGTGGGAGTGGTGTGGGTTGTGGTGTAGCGCTGTGGGAGTGGTGTGGGCAGTGGTGTGGTGCTGTGGGAGTGGTGTAGGCAGTGGTGTATTGCTATGGGAGTGGTGTGGGCATTTGTGTCGTGCTTTGGGAGTGTTGTGGTCAGTGGTGTAGCACTGTGGGAGTGTTGTGGGCAATTCCGTATTGCTGTGTGAGTTGTGTGGGTTGTGGTGTAGCGCTGTGGCAATGGTGTGGGCAGTGCTGTAGCGCTGTGTGAGTTGTGTGGGCAGTGGTGTAGCGCTGTGGGTGTGGTGTGGGCATTGGTGGTGCACTGAGATTGGTGTGGGCAGTGGTGTAGTGCTTTGGGTGTGGTGTGGGATGTGGTGTAGCGCTGTGGCAATGGTGTGGGCAATGTTGTAGTGCTGTGGGAATGGTGTGGGCAGTGGTGTAGCGCTGTGGGAGTGGTTTGGGCAGTGGTGGTGCACTGAGATTGGTGTGGGCAGTGGTGTAGTGCTTTGCGTGTGGTGTGGGATGTGGTGTAGCGCTGTGGGAGTGGTGTGGGCAGTGGTGTAGCGCTGTGGCAATGGTGTGGGCAGTGTTGTAGTGCTATGGGACTGGTGTGGGCAGTGGTGTAGCGCTGTGGGAGTGGTGAGGGCTGTGGTGTAGTGCTGTGGGAGTGGTGTGGGCAGTGCTGTAGCGCTGTGGGACTGATGTGGGTTGTGGTGTAGAGCTGCGGGAGTGGTGTGGGCAGTGGTGTAGTGCTGTGGGAGTGGTGTGGTCAGTGGTGTAGCGCTGTGGGATGGTGTGGGCAGTGGTCTAGCGCTGTGGGAGTGGTGTTGACAGTGGTGTAGTGCTGTGGGAGTGGTGTGGGCAATGGTGTATTGCTGTGTGATTTGTGTGGGCAGTGGTGTTGCGCTGTGGGAGTGGTGTGGCTAGGGGTGTAGCGCTGTTGGCATGGTGTGGTCAGTGGTGATGAGCTGTTGGAGTGGTGTGGGCAGTGGTGTATTGCTATGGGACTGGTGTGGGCAGTGGTGTAGCGCTGTGTGAGTGTTGTGGGCAGTGGTGTAGGGCTGTGGGAGTGATGTGGGCAGTGGTGTATTGCTATAGGACTGGTGTGGGCAGTGGTGTAGCGCTGTGTGAGTGTTGTGGGCAGTGGTGTAGGGCTGTGGGAATGATGTGGGCAGTGGTGTAGCGATGTGTGAGTTGTGTGGGCAGTGGTGTAGCGCTGTGTGAGTTGTGTGGGCAGTGGTGTAGCGCTGTGGGAATGGTGTGGGCAGTGGTGTAGCGCTATGGGACTGGTGTTGGCAGTGGTCATTGCTGTGGGAGTTGTGTGGGCATTGGTTTAATGCGGCGGGAGTGGTGTGGGCAGTGGTGTAGTGCTGTGGGAGTGGTGTGCGCAGTGGTGTAGTGCTGTGGGAGTGGTGTGGGTTGTGGTGTAGCGCTGTTGGAGTGGTGTGGGCAGTGGTGTAGCGCTGTGGGAGTGGTGTTGTCAGTGGTGTAGCGCTGTGGGAGTGGTGTGGGCAGTGGTGTAACGCTGTGGGAGTTGTGTGGGTAGTGGTGTAGCGCTGTGGGTGTGGTGTGGGCAGTGGTGTAGTGCTGTGGGTGTGGTGTGGGCAGAGGTGTAGCGCTGTGGGAGTGTTGTAACGCTGTGGGTGTGGTGTGGGCAGTGGTGTAGTGCTGTGGGAGTGGTGTGGGATGTGGTGTAGCGCAGTGGGTGTTTCGTGGGCATTAGTGTAGTGCTTTGGGTGTGGTGTGGGCAGTGGTGTAGCGCTGTGGGAGTGGTGTGGGCAGTGGTGTAGAGCTATGGGAGTGGTGTGGGCAGTGGTGTAGTGCTATCGGAGTGGTGTGGGCAGTGGTGTAGTGCTATGGGAGTGGTGTGAGCAGTAGTGTAGCGCTGTGGGACTAGTGAGGGCTGCTGTGTAGTGCTATGGGACTGGTGTTGGCAGCGGTCAGTGCTGTGGGAGTGGTGTGGGCAGTGGTGTAGTGCTATGGGAGTGGTGTGAGCAGTAGTGTAGCGCTGTGGGACTAGTGAGGGCTGCTGTGTAGTGCTATGGGACTGGTGTTGGCAGCGGTCAGTGCTGTGGGAGTGGTGTGGGCAGTGGTGTAGCGCTGTGGGAGTGGTGTGGGCAGTGGTGTAGTGCTATCGGAGTGGTGTGGGCAGTGGTGTAGTGCTATGGGAGTGGTGTGAGCAGTAGTGTAGCGCTGTGGGACTAGTGAGGGCTGCTGTGTAGTGCTATGGGACTGGTGTTGGCAGCGGTCAGTGCTGTGGGAGTGGTGTGGGCAGTGGTGTAGCGCTGCGGGAGTGGTGTACGCAGTTGTGTAGCGCTGTGGGAGTGGTGTGGGGTGTGGTGTAGCGCTGTGGGAGTGGTGTGGGCAGTGGTGTAGCGCTGTGGGAGTGGTGTGGGCAGTGGTGTAGCGCTGTGGGAGTGGTGTGGCCAGGGGTGTAGCGCTGTGGGAGTGGTGTGGGGTGTGGTGTAGCGCTGTGGGAGTGGTGTGGGCAGTGGTGTAACGCTGTGGGAGTGGTGTGGGCAATGGTGTAATACTGTGTGAGTTGTGTGGGCAGTGGTGTTGCGCTGTGGGTGTGGTGTGGGTTGTGGTTTAGCGCTGTGGGAGTGGTGTGGGCAGTGGTGTGGTGCTGTGGGAGTGGTGTAGGCAGTGGTGTAGAGCTGTGGGTGTGGTGTGGGCAGTGGTGTAGCGCTTTGGGAGTGTTGTGGTCAGTGGTGTAGCACTGTGGGAGTGGTGTGGGCAATTCTGTATTGCTGTGTGAGTTGTGTGGGTTGTGGTGTAGCGCTGTGGGAGTGCTGTGGGCAGTGGTGTAGCGCTGTGGGAGTGGTGTGGCCAGGGGTGTAGCGCTGTTGGAGTGGTGTGGTCAGTGGTGTTGAGCTGTTGGAGTGGTGTGGGCAGTGGTGTAGCGCTGTGGGAGTGGTGTGGGCAGTGGTGTCGCGCTGTGGAAGTGGTGTGGGTTGTGGTGTAGCGCTGTGGGAGTGGTGTGGGCAGTGGTGTCGCGCTGTGGGAGTGGTGTGGGCAGTGGTGTCGCGCTGTGGGAGTGGTGTGGGCAGTGGTGTAGCACTGTGGGAGTGGTGTGGTCAGTGTTGTAGCGCTCTGGGACTGGTGTGGGCATCAGTGTTGTGCTGTGGGAGTGGTGTGGGCAGTGGTGTAGTGCTGTGGATGTGGTGTGGGCAGAGGTGTAGTGCTGTGGGAGTGGTTTGGGCAGTGGTGGAGCAGTGAGATTGGTGTGGGCAGTGGAGTAGCGCTGTGGGAGTGGTGTGGGCAGTGGTGTGGTGCTGTGGGAGTGGTGTGGGATGTGGTGTAGCGCTGTGGGAGTGGTGTGGGCAGTGGAGTAGCGCTGTGAGAGTGGTGTGGGATGTGGTGTAGCGCTCTGGGACTGGTGTGGGCAGTGGTCTAGCGCTTTGGGAGTGGTGTGGACAGTGTTATAGCGTTGTG
Source organism: Cetorhinus maximus (assembly GCF_964194155.1). NCBI lineage: Eukaryota > Metazoa > Chordata > Chondrichthyes > Lamniformes > Cetorhinidae > Cetorhinus > Cetorhinus maximus. Next base: position 67,146 of record NW_027596598.1, read on the forward strand.
GAAGTGGTGTGAGCAGTGGTGTAGTGCTGTGGGAGTGGTGTGGGCAGTAGTGTAGTGCTGTTTGAGTGGTGTGGGCAGTGGTGTAGTGCTGTGGGAGTGGTGTGGGCAGTGGTGTAGGGCTGTGGGAGTGGTGTGGGCAATGGTGTATTGCTGTGGGAGTGGTGTGGGCAGTGGTGAAGCGCTGTGTGAGTTGTGTGGACAGTGGTGAAGCGCTGTGTGAGTTGTGTGGACAGTGGTGTAGCGCTGTGGGAGTGGTGTGGGCAGTGGTGTCGCGCTGTGGGAGTGGTGTGGGCAGTGGTGTCGCGCTGTGGGAGTGGTGTGGGTTGTGGTGTAGCGCTGTGGGAGTGGTGTGGGCAGTGGTGTGGTGCTGTGGGAGTGGTGTAGGCAGTGGTGTATTGCTATGGGAGTGGTGTGGGCATTTGTGTCGTGCTTTGGGAGTGTTGTGGTCAGTGGTGTAGCACTGTGGGAGTGTTGTGGGCAATTCCGTATTGCTGTGTGAGTTGTGTGGGTTGTGGTGTAGCGCTGTGGCAATGGTGTGGGCAGTGCTGTAGCGCTGTGTGAGTTGTGTGGGCAGTGGTGTAGCGCTGTGGGTGTGGTGTGGGCAGTGGTGGTGCACTGAGATTGGTGTGGGCAGTGGTGTAGTGCTTTGGGTGTGGTGTGGGATGTGGTGTAGCGCTGTGGCAATGGTGTGGGCAGTGTTGTAGTGCTGTGGGAATGGTGTGGGCAGTGGTGTAGCGCTGTGGGAGTGGTTTGGGCAGTGGTGGTGCACTGAGATTGGTGTGGGCAGTGGTGTAGTGCTTTGCGTGTGGTGTGGGATGTGGTGTAGCGCTGTGGGAGTGGTGTGGGCAGTGGTGTAGCGCTGTGGCAATGGTGTGGGCAGTGTTGTAGTGCTATGGGACTGGTGTGGGCAGTGGTGTAGCGCTGTGGGAGTGGTGAGGGCTGTGGTGTAGTGCTGTTGGAGTGGTGTGGGCAGTGCTGTAGCGCTGTGGGACTGATGTGGGTTGTGGTGTAGAGATGCGGGACTGGTGTGGGCAGTGGTGTAGTGCTGTGGGAGTGGTGTGGTCAGTGGTGTAGCGCTGTGGGATGGTGTGGGCAGTGGTCTAGCGCTGTGGGAGTGGTGTTGACAGTGGTGTAGTGCTGTGGGAGTGGTGTGGGCAATGGTGTATTGCTGTGTGATTTGTGTGGGCAGTGGTGTTGCGCTGTGGGAGTGGTGTGGCTAGGGGTGTAGCGCTGTTGGCATGGTGTGGTCAGTGGTGATGAGCTGTTGGAGTGGTGTGGGCAGTGGTGTATTGCTATGGGACTGGTGTTGGCAGTGGTGTAGCGCTGTGTGAGTGTTGTGGGCAGTGGTGTAGGGCTGTGGGAGTGATGTGGGCAGTGGTGTATTGCTATAGGACTGGTGTGGGGAGTGGTGTAGCGCTGTGTGAGTGTTGTGGGCAGTGGTGTAGGGCTGTGGGAATGATGTGGGCAGTGGTGTAGCGATGTGTGAGTTGTGTGGGCAGTGGTGTAGCGCTGTGTGAGTTGTGTGGGCAGTGGTGTAGCGCTGTGGGAATGGTGTGGGTAGTGGTGTAGCGCTATGGGACTGGTGTTGGCAGTGGTCATTGCTGTGGGAGTTGTGTGGGCATTGGTTTAATGCGGCGGGAGTGGTGTGGGCAGTGGTGTAGTGCTGTGGGAGTGGTGTGCGCAGTGGTGTAGTGCTGTGGGAGTGGTGTGGGTTGTGGTGTAGCGCTGTTGGAGTGGTGTGGGCAGTGGTGTAGCGCTGTGGGAGTGGTGTTGTCAGTGGTGTAGCGCTGTGGGAGTGGTGTGGGCAGTGGTGTAACGCTGTGGGAGTTGTGTGGGTAGTGGTGTAGCGCTGTGGGTGTGGTGTGGGCAGTGGTGTAGTGCTTTGGGTGTGGTGTGGGCAGAGGTGTAGCGCTGTGGGAGTGGTGTAACGCTGTGGGTGTGGTGTGGGCAGTGGTGTAGTGCTGTGGGAGTGGTGTGGGATGTGGTGTAGCGCAGTGGGTGTTTCGTGGGCATTAGTGTAGTGCTTTGGGTGTGTTGTGGGCAGTGGTGTAGCGCTGTGGGAGTGGTGTGGGCAGTGGTGTAGAGCTATGGGAGTGGTGTGGGCAGTGGTGTAGTGCTGTGGGTGTGGTGTGGGCAGTGGTGTAGCGCTGTGGGAGTGGTGTGGGCAGTGGTGTAGTGCTATCGGAGTGGTGTGGGCAGTGGTGTAGTGCTATGGGAGTGGTGTGAGCAGTAGTGTAGCGCTGTGGGACTAGTGAGGGCTGCTGTGTAGTGCTATGGGACTGGTGTTGGCAGCGGTCAGTGCTGTGGGAGTGGTGTGGGCAGTGGTGTAGCGCTGCGGGAGTGGTGTATGCAGTTGTGTAGCGCTGTGGGAGTGGTGTGGGGTGTGGTGTAGCGCTGTGGGAGTGGTGTGGGCAGTGGTGTAGCGCTGTGGGAGTGGTGTGGGCAGTGGTGTAGCGCTGTGGGAGTGGTGTGGCCAGGGGTGTAGCGCTGTGGGAGTGGTGTGGGGTGTGGTGTAGCGCTGTGGGAGTGGTGTGGGCAGTGGTGTAACGCTGTGGGAGTGGTGTGGGCAATGGTGTAATACTGTGTGAGTTGTGTGGGCAGTGGTGTTGCGCTGTGGGAGTGGTGTGGGTTGTGGTTTAGCGCTGTGGGAGTGGTGTGGGCAGTGGTGTGGTGCTGTGGGAGTGGTGTAGGCAGTGGTGTAGAGCTGTGGGTGTGGTGTGGGCAGTGGTGTAGCGCTTTGGGAGTGTTGTGGTCAGTGGTGTAGCACTGTGGGAGTGGTGTGGGCAATTCTGTATTGCTGTGTGAGTTGTGTGAGTTGTGGTGTAGCGCTGTGGGAGTGCTGTGGGCAGTGGTGTAGCGCTGTGGGAGTGGTGTGGCCAGGGGTGTAGCGCTGTTGGAGTGGTGTGGTCAGTGGTGTTGAGCTGTTGGAGTGGTGTGGGCAGTGGTGTAGCGCTGTGGGAGTGGTGTGGGCAGTGGTGTCGCGCTGTGGGAGTGGTGTGGGCAGTGGTGTCGCGCTGTGGGAGTGGTGTGGGCAGTGGTGTAGCACTGTGGGAGTGGTGTGGTCAGTGTTGTAGCGCTCTGGGACTGGTGTGGGCATCAGTGTTGTGCTGTGGGAGTGGTGTGGGCAGTGGTGTAGTGCTGTGGATGTGGTGTGGGCAGAGGTGTAGTGCTGTGGGAGTGGTTTGGGCAGTGGTGGAGCAGTGAGATTGGTGTGGGCAGTGGAGTAGCGCTGTGGGAGTGGTGTGGGCAGTGGTGTGGTGCTGTGGGAGTGGTGTGGGATGTGGTGTAGCGCTGTGGGAGTGGTGTGGGCAGTGGTGTAGCGCTGTGGGAGTGGTGTGGGATGTGGTGTAGCGCTGTGGGAGTGGTGTGGGCAGTGGTGTATTGCTATGGGAGTGGTGTGGGCAGTGGTGTAGCGCTGTAGGAGTGGTGTGGGCAATGGTGTATTGCTGTTGGAGTGGTGTGGGCAGTGGTGTAGCGCTGTGGCAATTGTGTGGGCAGTGTTGTAGTGCTATGGGACTGGTGTGGGCAGTGGTGTAGCGCTGTGGGAGTGGTGAGGGCTGTGGTGTAGTGCTGTGGGAGTGGTGTTGGCAGCGGTCAGTGCTGTGGGAGTGGTGTGGGCAGTGCTGTAGCACTGTGGGACTGATGTGGGTTGTGGTGTAGAGCTGCGGGAGTGGTGTGGGCAGTGGTGTAGCGCTGTGGGAGTGGTGTGCGCAGTTGTGTAGCGCTGTGGGAGTGGTGTGGGGTGTGGTGTAGTGCTGTGGGACTGGTCTGGGTTGTGGTGTAGAGCTGCGGGAGTGGTGTGGGCAGTGCCCCCATCATAAACACTATATAAACAGTGCCCCCATCATAAACAATACTTAAACAGTGCCCCCAACATAAACACTATTTAAATAGTGCCCCCATCATAAACACTATATAAACAGTGCCCCATCATAAACACTATATAAACAGTGCCCCCATCATAAACACTATATAAACAGTGCCCCCATCAAAAACACTATATAAACAGTGCCCCCAACAAAAACACTATTTAAACAGTGCCCCCATCATAAACACTATTTAAACAGTGCCCCCATCATAAACACTATTTAAACAGTGCCCCATCATAAACACTATATAAACAGTGCCCCATCATAAACACTATTTAAACAGTGCCCCATCATATACACTATTTAACAGTGCCCCATCATAAACATTATTTAAACAGTGCCCCATCATAAACACTATATAAACAGTGCCCCCATCATAAACACTATTTAAACAGAGCCCCCATCATAAACACTTTTTAAACAGTGCCCCCATCATAAACACTATATAAACAGTGCCTCCATCATAAACACTATTTAAACAGTGCCCCATCATAAACACTATATAAACAGTGCCCCATCATAAACACTATATAAACAGGGCTCCCATCATAAAGACTATTTAAACAGTGCCCCCATCATAAACAATATTTAAACAGTGCCCCCATCATAAACACTATATAAACAGTGCCCCCATCATAAACAGTATTTAAACAGTGCCCCATCATAAACACTATATAAACAGTGCCCCATCATAAACACTATATAAACAGGGCTCCCATCATAAACACTATATAAACAGTGCCCCCATCATAAACACTATTTAAACAGTGCCCCATCATAAACACTATTTAAACAGTGCCCCATCATAAACACTATATAAACAGTGCCCCATCATAAACACTATATAAACAGGGCTCCCATCATAAACACTATTTAAACAGTGCCCCCATCATAAACACTATATAAACAGTGCCTCATCATAAACACTACTTAAACAGTGCCCCATCATAAACACTATTTAAACATTGCCCCATCATAAACACTATATATACAGTGACCCCATCATAAACACTATATAAACAGTGCCCCCATCATAAACACTATATAAACAGTGCCCACATCATAAATTCTAATTAAACAGTGCCCCGATCATGTACACTATATAAACAGTGCCCCCATCATAAACACTATTTAAACAGTGCCCCCATCATAAACTCTATATAAACAGTGCCCACATCATAAACACTATTTAAACAGTGCCCCCATCATATACACTATTTAAACAGTGTCCCCATCATAAACACTATTTAAACAGTGCCCCCATCATAAACACTATATAAACAGTGCCCCCATCATAAACACTATATAAACAGTGACCCATCATAAACACTATATAAACAGTGCCCCCATCATAAACAGTATTTAAACAGTGCCCCATCATAAACACTATATAAACAGTGCCCCATCATAAACACTATATAAACATGGCTCCCATCATAAACACTATATAAACAGTGCCCCCATCATAAACACTATTCAAACAGTGCCCCATCATAAACACTATATAAACATTGCCCCATCATAAACACTATATAAACAGGGCTCCCATCATAAACACTATTTAAACTGTGCCCCCATCATAAACACTATATAAACAGTGCCTCATCATAAACACTACTTAAACCGTGCCCCATCATAAACACTATTTAAACAGTGCCCCCATCATAAATTCTAATTAAACAGTGCCCCATCATAAACACTATTTAAACATTGCCCCACCATAAACACTATATAAACAGTCACCCCATCATAAACACTATATAAACAGTGCCCCCATCATAAACACTATATAAACAGTGACCCCATCATAAACACTATATAAACAGTGCCCCCATCATAAATTCTAATTAAGCAGTGCCCTGATCATGTACACTATATAAACAGTGCCCCCATCATAAACACTATTTAAACAGTGCCCCCATCATAAACTCTATATAAACAGTGCCCACATCATAAACACTATTTAAACAGTGCCCCATCATATACACTATTTAAACAGTGCCCCCATCATAAACACTATTTAAACAGTGCCCCCATCATAAACACTATATAAACAGTGCCCCCATCATAAACACTATATAAACAGTGACCCATCATAAACACTATATAAACAGTGCCCCCATCATAAACACTATATAAACAGTGCCCTTCATAAACATTATTTAAACAGTGATGTGCACTGTCCCAGGACTGAATTGAAATTCTGGCCCCAACACTATTTAAACAACACTATATAGACAGTGCCCAATCAAAAACAGAATATAAACAGTACCCCATCATTAACACTATTTAAACTGCTTTAATGGAGCACTTATTAAATAGTGATTATGATGGCGCACTGTTTAAATAGAGTTTATGATGGGGCACTGTTTATATAGTGTTTATGATGGGGGCACTGTTTATATAGTGTTTATGATGTGGGCACTGTTTAAATAGTGTTTATGATGGGGGCACTGTTTAAATAGGGTTTATGATGGGGGCACTGTTTATATAGTGTTTATGATGGGGGCACTGTTTAAATAGGGTTTATGATGGGGCACTGTTTATACAGTTTAAAAAAAAAACATTCATAACACCAACGAAATTAACAACAACCTCAATATTGAAAATCTTCATCAAACTCAACGACCTCAACTTTGAAAAACATCAACAAATTCAACAACAACCTCAACTTTTAAAAATACAAACAAGTTCAACAAAAAACATTGATAACACCAACAAATTCAACAACAACCTCAACAAGTTAAAACACCAACAAATTCAACAACAACCTTAATATTGAAAATCACAGGCAAATTCAACGACCTGAACTTTGAAAAACACCAACAAATTCAACAACAACCTCAACTTTTAAACATGCAAACAAATTCAACAAAAAAACATTGATAACACCAACAAATTCAACAACAACCTCAACATTAAAAATCACCCACAAATTCGCAACAACCTCAACTTTGAAAAACGCAAAAAAGTTCAAAAAAAAACCTTCATTACACCTACAAATTCAACAACAACCTTAATATTGAAAATCACCAACAAATTCAACGACCTCAACTTTGAAAAATACAAACAAATTCAACAGCAACCTCAATATTGAAAATCACCAACAATTTCAACGATCTCAACATTGAAAAACACCAACAAATTGAACAACAACCTCATCATTGAAAAACACCAATAAATTCAACAACCTCAACATTGAAAAGCACCAACAAATTCAACTACAACCTCAACATTGAAAAACACCAACAAATTGAACAACAACTTAAACATTGAAAAATATCAACAATAACAACAACAACCTCAAAATTGAAAAACACCAACAAATTCAACAACAACCACAACATTGAAAAACACCAACAAAGTGAACAACAACCTCATCATTGAAAAACACCAATAAATTCAACAACCTCAACATTGAAAAACACCAACAATTTGAACAACAACCACAACATTGAAAAACACCAACAAATTCAACAGCCTCAACACTGAATATCACCAACACATTCAGCAACAACCTCAAATTTGAAAAACACAAAAAAGTTCAAAAAAATCATTCAGAACACCAACAAATTCAACAACAACCTCAATATTGAAAATCACCAACAAATTCAACGACCTGAACTTTGAAAAGCACCAACAAATTCAACATCAACCTCAACATTGAAAAACAACAACAAATTCAACAACAACCTCAACGTTCAAAAATACAAAACATTTCAAAAAATAACATTGATAACACCAACAAATTCAACGACAACCTCAATATTGAAAAACACCAACAAATTCAGCAACAACCTCAACATTGATAAACACCTACAAATTCAACGACAACCTCAATATTGAATAATAACAACTAATTCGACAACAAATTCAACTTTGAAAAATACAAAAAGTTTCAAAAAAATAACATTGATAACACAAACATATTCAAGAACAGCCTCAATATTGACAATCATCAACAATACCAACAACAAACTCAACATTGAAAAATTCCAACAATTTCAACAACAACCTCAACTTTTAAAAGTACACAAAAGTAAACAAAATAAACGTTGATAACACCAACAAATTTAACAACAACCTCAATATTGAAAATCACTGACAAATTCAACAACCTCAACACTGAACATCACCAACAAATTCAGCAACAACCTCAACATTGAAAAACACCAACAAATTCAACATCATCAACTTTAAAAAATACAAACAAGTTCAACAAAAAACATTGATAACACCAAAAAATTCAACAAGGAACTCAATGTTGAAAATCACCAACGAATTCAACAACAACCTCAATATTGAAAATCACCAAAATATTCAACAACCTCAACACTGAATATCACCAACAAATTCAACAACAACCTGAATATTGAAAAACGCCAACAAATTCAACAACAACCTGAATATTGAAAAACGCCAACAAATTCAACAACCTGAATAATGAAAAACGCCAACAAATTCAACAACAAACTGAATATTGAAAAACGCCAACAAATTCAACAACAAACTGAATATTGAAAAACACCAACAAATTCAACAACCTGAATAATGAAAAACGCCAAAAAATTCAACAACAAACTGAATATTGAAAAACGCCAACAAATTCAACAACAACCGCAATATTGAAAATCTCCTACAAATTCAACAACCTCAACATTGAAAATCACCAAGAAATTCAGCAACAACCTCAAGATTGAAAAACACAAAAAAGTTCAAAAAAACCATTCATAACACCAACAAATTCAGCAACAAGCGCAATATTGAAAATCACCAACAAATTCAACAACCTCAACATTGAAAAACACCAACAAATTCAGCAACAACCTCAGCTTTTAAAAATACAAAAATGTTCAAAAAATAACATTGATAACAACAACAAATTCAACAACAACCACAACATTGAAAAACAGCAACAGATTCAACAAGCTCAACACTGAGTATCACCAACAAATTCAGCAACAACCTCGACTTCGAAAAAGACAAAATAGTTAAAGAAAAAAACATTCAGAACACCAAAAAATTCAACAACAACCTCAATATTGAGAAACACCAACAAATTCAACAACAACTTCAACATTGAAAAATATCAACAATAGCAACAACAACCTCAACATTGAAAAACACCAACAATTTAATCAACAACCTCAATGTTGAAAATCCCAACAGATTCAACAAAAACCTCAATATTCATAATCACCAACAAATTCAAAAACCTCAACTTTGAAAAACACCAACAAATTCAACAACCTCAATATTGAAAAACACCAACAAATTCAACAACACATTCAACTTTGAAAAATATAAAAAAGTTCAACAAAAAAAACATTGATAACACCAACTAATTCAACAACAACCTCAACAATGAAAAACAACAAAAAATTCAACAACAACCTCAACATTGAAAAAAACCAACAAATTCAACAACTATCTCAACATTGGAAAATGCCAACAAATTCAAAAAAAACCTCAACAATGAAAAACACCAACAAATTCAAAATCAAACTCAACTTTTAAAAGTACAAAAATGTTCAACAAAATAAACATTGATAACACCAATAAATTCAGCAACAAACTCAACTTTGAAAATCAGCAACAAATTCAAAAATCTCAACATTTTAATACACCAACAAATTCAACAAGAACCTTAACTTTTAAAATTACAAACAAGGTCAACAAAAAACATTGATAACACCAACAAATTCAACCACAAACGCAATATTGAAAATCACCAACAAATTCAACAACCTCAACATTGAAAAATACCAATAAATTCAACAACAAACTCAACATTGAAAAACACCAACAAATTGAACAACAACCTCAATATTGAAAATCACCAACAAATTCATCAACCTCAACATTGAATATCACCAGCAAATTCGCAAAAACCTCAACTTTGAAAAAAAAAAGTTTTTTTAAAAACCATTCATACCAACAAATTCAACAACAACCTCAACTTTTAAACATACAAACAAATTCAACAAAAAAACATTGATAACACCAACAAATTCAACAACAACCTCAATATTAAAAATCACCAACAAAATCAACAACCTCAACATTGAATATCACCAACAAATTCGCAACAACCTCAACTTGGAAAAACACAACAAAATTCAAAAAAAAACTTTCATAACACCAACAAATTCAACAACAACCTTAATATTGAAAATCACCAACAAATTCAACGACCTCAACTTTGAAAAATACCAACAAATTCAACAACAACCTCAATATTGAAAAACACCAACAAATTCAACAACAACCTCAATATTGAAAATCACCAACAAATTCAACGACCTCAACTTTGAAAAACACCAACAAATTTAAAATCAACCTCAACATTTAAAAGTCCAAAAAAGCTCAACAAAAATAACATTGATAACACCAACAAATTAAACAACAAACTCAATATTGAAAATCACCAACAAATTCAACAACATCAACATTGAAATACACAAAAAGTTAAAAAAAAAACAATCATAACACAAACATATTTAACAACAGCCTAAATATTGAAAATCAACAACAAATTCAACGACTTCAACTTTGAAATACGCCAACAAATTCAACAACAACCTCAATATTGAAAATCACCAAAAGATTCAACAACCTCAGCACTGAATATCACAAACAAATTTGCAACAATCTCAACTTTGAAAAACACAAAATGTTCAAAAAAAAGATTCATAACAACAACAAATTCAACAACAAACTCAATATTGAAAATGACCAACAAATTCAACAACATCAACATTGAAAAAAACAAAAAAGTTAAAAAAAAAGCATTCATAACATCAACAAATTCAACAACAACCTCTACATTGAAAATCACCAACAAATTCAACAACCTCAACAATGAACATCAACAACAAATTCAAAATCAACCTCAATTTTTAAAAGTACAAAAAAGTTCAACAAAATAAACATTGATAACACCAATAAATTCAGCAAAAACCACAACTTTGAAAAACACAAAAAAGTTAAAAAAAAACCATTGATAACACCAACAAATTCAACAACAACCTCAATATTGAAAATCACCAAGAAATTCAACGACCTCAACTTTGAAGAACATCAATAAATTCAACAACAACCTCAACATTGATAACACCAAAAGATTCAACAACAAACTCAAATTTGAAAATCACAAACAAATTCAACAACATCAACATTGAAAAAAACAAAAAGGTTAAATAAAAACCATTCATAACATCAACAAATTCAACAAGAACCTCAATATTGAAAATCACCAACAAATTCAATGACCTCAACCTTGAAAAACGCCAACAAATTCAACAACAACCTCAACTTTTAAAAATACAAACAAGTTCAACAAAAATAACATTGATAACACCAACAAATTAAACAACAACCTCAATATTGAAAATCAACAACAAATTCAACAACAACCTCAATATTGAAAAGCGACAACAAATTCAACAACAACCTCAATATTGAAAATCACCAACAAATTCAACAACCTCAACAATGAATATCAACAACAAATTCGCAACAACCTCGACTTTTAAAAACACAAAAAAGTAAAAAAAAACATTCATAACACGAACAACTTTAATATCAAAAATCACCAACAAATTCAACGACCTAAACTTTGAAAACCACCAAGAAATTCAGCAACAACCACAACTATTAAAAATACAAACAATTTCAACAAAAAAAACTTCAATATTGAAAATCAACAACAAATTCAACGACATCAACTTGGAAAAACATCAATAAATTCAACAACAACCTCAATATTGAAAGTCACCAACAAATTCAACAACCTCAACTTTGAAAAACACAAAAAAGTTCAAAATAAAACATTCATAACACCAACAAATTCAACAACAACCTCAACATTGAAAAACGCCAACAAATTCATCAACAACCTCAGTATTGAAAATCACCAGCAAATTCAACAACCTCAACAATGAATATCACCAGCAAAATCAGCAACAACCTCAACTTTGAAAAACATAAAAAAGTTTAAAAAAACCATTCATAACACCAACAAATTCAACAACAACCTCAATATTGAGAAACACCAACAAATTCAACAACAACCTCAACATAGAAAAACGCCAACAAATTCAACTACAACCTCAATATTGAAAATCACCAACACATTAAACAACGTCAACACTGAATATCACGAACAAATTCACAACAACCTCAACTTTGAAAAACACAAAAAAGTTTAAAAAAAACAGTCATAACAACAAAATCAACAAAAACCTTAATATTGAAAATCACCAACAAATTCAATGACCTCAACATTGAAAACACCAATAAATTCAACAATAATCTCAACATTGTAAAACACCAACAAATTCAACAACAACCTCAATATTGAAAATCACCAAGAAATTCAACGACCTCAACTTTGAAGAACATCAATAAATTCAACAACAACCTCAACATTGATAACACCAAAAGATTCAACAACAAACTCAAATTTGAAAATCACCAACAAATTCAACAACATCAACATTGAAAAAAACAAAAAAGTTAAATAAAAACCATTCATAACATCAACAAATTCAACAAGAACCTCAATATTGAAAATCACCAACAAATTCAATGACCTCAACCTTGAAAAACGCCAACAAATTCAACAACAACCTCAACTTTTAAAAATACAAACAAGTTCAACAAAAATAACATTGATAACAGCAACAAATTAAACAACAACCTCAATATTGAAAATCAACAACAAATTCAACAACAACCTCAATATTGAAAATCACCAACAAATTCAACAACCTCAACAATGAATATCAACAACAAATTCGCAACAACCTCGACTTTTAAAAACACAAAAAAGTAAAAAAAAACATTCATAACACGAACAACTTTAATATCAAAAATCACCAACAAATTCAACGACCTAAACTTTGAAAACCACCAAGAAATTCAGCAACAACCACAACTATTAAAAATACAAACAATTTCAACAAAAAAAACTTCAATATTGAAAATCAACAACAAATTCAACGACATCAACTTGGAAAAACATCAATAAATTCAACAACAACCTCAATATTGAAAGTCACCAACAAATTCAACAACCTCAACTTTGAAAAACACAAAAAAGTTCAAAATAAAACATTCATAACACCAACAAATTCAACAACAACCTCAACATTGAAAAACGCCAACAAATTCATCAACAACCTCAGTATTGAAAATCACCAGCAAATTCAACAACCTCAACAATGAATATCACCAGCAAAATCAGCAACAACCTCAACTTTGAAAAACATAAAAAAGTTTTAAAAAACCATTCATAACACCAACAAATTCAACAACAACCTCAATATTGAGAAACACCAACAAATTCAACAACAACCTCAACATAGAAAAACGCCAACAAATTCAACTACAACCTCAATATTGAAAATCACCAACAAATTAAACAACCTCAACACTGAATATCACAAACAAATTCACAACAACCTCAACTTTGAAAAACACAAAAAAGTTTAAAAAAAACAGTCATAACAACAACAAAATCAACAAAAACCTTAATATTGAAAATCACCAACAAATTCAATGACCTCAACATTGAAAACACCAATAAATTCAACAATAATCTCAATATTGAAAATCACCAACAAATTCAATGACCTCAACATTGAAAACACCAACAAATTCAACAACAACCTCAATATTGAAAATCACCAACAAATTCAACGACCTCAACATTGAAAAACACAAAAAAGTTCAAAAATAACCATTAATAACACCAACAAATTCAACAACAACCTTAGTATTGAAAATCACCACCAAATTCAACGACCTCAACTTTGAAAAATACCAACAAATTCAACAACAACCTCAACATTGAAAAACGCCAACAAATTCAACAACAACCTCAACATTGAAAATCACCAAAGAATTCAACAACTTTAACAATGAATATCACCAACAAAGTCGCAACAACCTCAACGTTGAAAAACACAAAAAAGTAAAAAAAAAACATTCAGAACACCAACAAATTCAACAACAACCTCAACTTTTAAAAATACAAACAAGTTCAACAAAAATAACATTGATAACACCAACAAATTAAACAACAAACTCAATATTGAAAATCACCAACTTATTCAACAACATCAACATTGAAAAACACAAAAAGTTCAAAATAAAATATTCATAACACCAAAAAATTTAACAACAACCTCAATATTGAAAATCAACAACAAATTCAACAACAACCTCAACATTGAAAATCACCAACAAATTCAACGACCTCAACTTTGAAAAACACCAACAAATTCAACAACAACCTCAACATTGAAAATCACCAACAAATTCAACAACTTCAACAATGAATATCAACAACAAATTCGCAACAACCTCGACTTTGAAAGACACAAAAATGAAATAAAAAACCATTCATAACACCAACAACTTTAATATCGAAAATCACCAACAAATTCAACGACCTAAACTTAGAAAACCACCAACAAATTCAGCAACAACCTCAATATTGAAAATCACCAACAAATTCAACAACAACCTCAACATTGAAAAATAACAACAAATTTAACAACAACCTCAACAACAAAAGCACCAAAAAACTCAACAAAAGCCCCACCATTGAAAAACACCAACAAATTCAACAACAACCTCAACATTGAAAAACACCAACAAATTCAACAACAATCTCAATATTGAAAATCACCAACAAATTCAACAACAACGTAAACATTGCAAAAAGCCAAAAAATTCAAAAACTGAATATCACCAACAAATTCAGCAACAACCTCAACTTTGAAAAACACAAAAAAGTTAAAAAAAACCATTGAAAATCACCAACAAATTCAACGACCTCAACTTTGAAAAACACAAACAAATTCAACAACAACCTCAACAATGAAAAACACCAACAAATTTAACAACAACCTAAACATTGAAAAACACCAACAAATGCAACAACAACCTCAACATTGAAAAACACCAACAAATTCAACAACAAGCTCAATATTGAAAATCACCAACAAATTCAACAACCTCAACACTGAATATCACCAACAAATTCAGCAACAACCTCAACTTTGAAAAACACAAAAAAGTTAAGAAAAAAACATTCATAGCACCAACAAATTCACCAAGAACCTCAATATTGAAAAGCACCTACAAATTCAATGACTTCAACCTGAAAAACACCAACAAATTAAACAACCTCAACTTTTAAAAATACAACCAAGTTCAACAAAAAAACATTGATTACACCAACAAATTCAACAACCACCTCAACATTGAAAAACACCAACAAATTCAACAACAAGCTCAACGTTGAAAAGCACCAACAAATTCAACAACAATCTGAACATGGAAAAACGCCAACAATTTCAACAACAAGCTCAATATTGAAAATCCCAACAGATTCAACAATAACCTCAACTTTGAAAAGTACAAAAAAGTTCAACAAAATAAACGTTGATAACACGAACAAATTCATCAACATCCTCAATATTGAAAATCACCTGCAAATTCAACAACCTCAACATTGAAAAACACAAAACAGTTCAAAAGAAAACATTGATAACACCAACAAGTTCAACAACATCCTTAACTTTTAAAAATACAAACAAGTTCAACAATGAAAAACACCAAAAAATTCAACAACAACCTGAACATTGAAAAACGCCAACAAATTCAACAACCTCAATATTGAAAATTTCCAACAAGTTCAACATCCTCAGCACTGAATATCACAAACCATTTCAACAACAACCTCAACTTTTTAAAATACTAACAAGTTCAACAAAAAACATTGATAACACCAACAAATTCAACAACAACCTCAACAATGAAAAACACCAACAAATTCAACAACAACCTCAACAATGAAAAACACCAACAAATTCAACAACAACCTCAACAATGAAAAACACCAACAAATTCAACAACAACCTCAACATTGAAAAACACCAACAAATTCAACAACAAGCTCAATATTCAAAATCACCAACAAATTCAACAACCTCAACACTGAATATCACCAACAAATTCAGCAACAACCTTAACTTTGAAAAACACAAAAACGTTTAAAAAAAAACATTCAAAACACCTACAAATTCAACAACAACCACAATATTGAAAATCACCAACAAATTCAAAGGCCTCAACTATGATAACACCTACAAATTAAACAACAACCTCAACTTATAAAAATACAAACAAGTTTAACAAAAAAAACATTGCTAACTCCAACAAATTCAACAACAAACTCAATATTGAAAATCACCAACAAATTCAAAAACAACCTCAACATTGAAAAACACCAACAAATTCAACAACCTCAACATATTCAACACCAACAAAATCAACAACCTCAAAAAATTCAACAACATCCTTAACTTGTAAAAATACAAACATGTTCAACAACAACCTCAAAAATGAAAAATAGCGAAAAATTCAACAATAACCGCAACATTGAAAAATACCAACAAATTCAACAACAACCTCAGCATTGAAAAATACAAAAAAGTTCAAAAAATAACATTGATAACACCAACAAATTAAACAATAACCTCAACATTGAAAAACGCCAACAAATTCAACAACAACCTCAATATTGAAAATCACCAACAAAATCAGCAACAACGTCAACTTTGAAAAACACAAAAAAGTTTTTAAAATAAAACATTCATAACACCAACAAATTCAACAACAACCTCAATATTCAAATTCACCAACAAATTCAACGACCTCAACTTTGAAAAACACCAACAAATTAAACAACAACCTCAACATTTAAAACTACAAAAAAGTTCAACAAAGTAAACATTGATAATACCAATAAATTCCAGAAGAACCACAACTTTTAAAAATACAAACAAATTCAACAATCTAAACATTGATGACCCTATCCAATTCAACAACAATCAAAACAATTAAAATCACCAAGAAATTCAGCAAGCTCAACACTGAAAAACACAAAGAAATTCAACAACATCAACATTGAAAAACAATTTAAAAATTCAGCAACAACCTCAAATTTTAAAACTACAAAAAAGTTCAACAAAATATACATTGACAACACCAACAAATTCAACTACAACCTCAACATTGAAAAACACCAATAAATTCAACAACAACCTCAACTTTTAAAAATACAAACAAGTTCAACAAAAAAAACATTGATAACTCCAACAAGTTCAACAATAAACTCAATATTGAAAATCACCAACAAATTCAAAAACAACCTCAACATTGAAAAACGCCAACAAATTCAACAACAAACCCAATATTGAAAATCACCAACAAATTCAACGACCTCAACTTTGAAAAACACCAACAAATTCAAGAACAACCTCAATTTTTAAAATTACAACCACGTTCAACAAAAAAACATTGAAAATCACCAACAATATTCAACAACAACCTCAACATTGAAAATCACCAACAAATTCAACAAGAACTTCATCATTGAAAAACACCAACCAATTCAACAACAACCTGAACTTTTAAAAGCACTAAAAAGTTGAAAAAAGCCATTGATAACACCACCAAATTGAACAACAACCTCAATATTTAAAATCACCAACAAATTCAACAACCACCTCATCAGTGATAAACACCAACAAATTCAACAATAACCTCAACTTTTAAAAGTACAAAAAAGTTGAAAAAAAAACATTGATAACACCAACAAAATCAACAACAACCTCAACAATGAACAGCAACAAAAAATGCAACAACAACCTCAACAATGAAAAACGCCAACAAATTCAACAACAACTTCAACAATGAAAAACAACCAACAAATTCCAAATCAACCTCAACCTTTAAAATTACAATTAAGTTCAACAAAATAAACATTGATAACATCAATAAGTTCTGCAGAAACCTCAACTTTGAAAAACACAAAAAAGTTCAAATAAAATCATTGATAACCCCAACAAATTCTACAGCAACAGCAATATTAAAAATCACCAACCAATTCAACGACCTCAACTTTGAAAAACACCAACAAATTCAACAACATCCTCAACTTTTAAAAATACAAACAAGTTCAACAAAAAAATTGATAACACCAACAAATTCAACAACATCCTCAACAATGAAAAACACCAACAAATTCAACAACAGCCTCAACAATTAAAAACACCAAAAAATAGAACAACAATCGCAACATTGAAAAATACCAACAAATTCAACAACAACCTCAACATTGAAAAATACAAAACAGTTCAAAAAATAACATTGATAACACCAACAAATTCAACAACAACCTCAACATTGAAAAACACCAACAAATTCAACAACAAACTCAATATTGAAAATCACCAACAAATTCAACAACCTCAATATTGAAAATCACCAACAAATTCAACAACAAGCTCAACATTGAAACGCACTAACAAATTCAACAACAACTTCAACATTCAATAATAGAAAACAGATCAAAAAATTACATTGATAACACCAACAAATTCAACAACAAACTCAACATTGAAAAATACCAACAAATTCAACATCAACTTCAATTTCAAAAAATAACATTGATAACGCAAACAAATTCAACAACAACCTCAATATTGAAAATCACCAACAAATTCAACAACCTCAACAATGAATATCAACAACAACTTCGCAACAACCTCGACTTTTAAAAACACAAAAAATTAAAAAAAAACATTCATAACACGAACAACTTTAATATCAAAAATCACCAACAAATTCAACGACCTAAACTTTGAAAACCACCAAGAAATTCAGCAACAACCACAACTATTAAAAATACAAACAATTTCAACAAAAAAAACTTCAATATTGAAAATCAACAACAAATTCAACGACATCAACTTGGAAAAACATCAATAAATTCAACAACAACCTCAATATTGAAAGTCACCAACAAATTCAACAACCTCAACTTTGAAAAACACAAAAAAGTTCAAAATAAAACATTCATAACACCAACAAATTCAACTACAACCTCAACATTGAAAAACGCCAACAAATTCATCAACAACCTCAGTATTGAAAATCACCAGCAAATTCAACAACCTCAACAATGAATATCACCAGCAAAATCAGCAACAACCTCAACTTTGAATAACATAAAAAAGTTTTAAAAAACCATTCATAACACCAACAAATTCAACAACAACCTCAATATTGAGGAACACCAACAAATTCAACAACAACCTCAACATAGAAAAACGCCAACAAATTCAACTACAACCTCAATATTGAAAATCACCAACACATTAAACAACCTCAACACTGAATATCACGAACAAATTCACAACAACCTCAACTTTGAAAAACACAAAAAAGTTTAAAAAAAACAGTCATAACAACAACAAAATGAACAAAAACCTTAATATTGAAAACCACCAACAAATTCAATGACCTCAACATTGAAAACACCAATAAATTCAACAATAATCTCAACATTGTAAAACACCAACAAATTCAACAACAACCTCAATATTGAAAATCACCAAGAAATTCAACGACCTCAACTTTGAAGAACATCAACAAATTCAACAACAACCTCAACATTGATAACACCAAAAGATTCAACAACAAACTCAAATTTGAAAATCACCAACAAATTCAACAACATCAACATTGAAAAAAACAAAAAAGTTAAATAAAAACCATTCATAACATCAACGAATTCAACAAGAACCTCAATATTGAAAATCACCAACAAATTCAATGACCTCAACCTTGAAAAACGCCAACAAATTCAACAACAACCTCAACTTTTAAAAATACAAACAAGTTCAACAAAAATAACATTGATAACACCAACAAATTAAACAACAACCTCAATATTGAAAATCAACAACAAATTCAACAACAACCTCAATATTGAAAAGCGACAACAAATTCAACAACAACCTCAATATTGAAAATCACCAACAAATTCAATGACCTCAACATTGAAAACACCAATAAATTCAACAATAATCTCAACATTGTAAAACACCAACAAATTCAACAACAACCTCAATATTGAAAATCACCAAGAAATTCAACGACCTCAACTTTGAAGAACATCAACAAATTCAACAACAACCTCAACATTGATAACACCAAAAGATTCAACAACAAACTCAAATTTGAAAATCACCAACAAATTCAACAACATCAACATTGAAAAAAACAAAAAAGTTAAATAAAAACCATTCATAACATCAACGAATTCAACAAGAACCTCAATATTGAAAATCACCAACAAATTCAATGACCTCAACCTTGAAAAACGCCAACAAATTCAACAACAACCTCAACTTTTAAAAATACAAACAAGTTCAACAAAAATAACATTGATAACACCAACAAATTAAACAACAACCTCAATATTGAAAATCAACAACAAATTCAACAACAACCTCAATATTGAAAAGCGACAACAAATTCAACAACAACCTCAATATTGAAAATCACCAACAAATTCAACAACCTCAACAATGAATATCAACAACAAATTCGCAACAACCTCGACTTTTAAAAACACAAAAAAGTAAAAAAAAACATTCATAACACGAACAACTTTAATATCAAAAATCACCAACAAATTCAACGACCTAAACTTTGAAAACCACCAAGAAATTCAGCAACAACCACAACTATTAAAAATACAAACAATTTCAACAAAAAAAACTTCAATATTGAAAATCAACAACAAATTCAACGACATCAACTTGGAAAAACATCAATAAATTCAACAACAACCTCAATATTGAAAGTCACCAACAAATTCAACAACCTCAACTTTGAAAAACACAAAAAAGTTCAAAATAAAACATTCATAACACCAACAAATTCAACAACAACCTCAACATTGAAAAACGCCAACAAATTCATCAACAACCTCAGTATTGAAAATCACCAGCAAATTCAACAACCTCAACAATGAATATCACCAGCAAAATCAGCAACAACCTCAACTTTGAAAAACATAAAAAAGTTTAAAAAAACCATTCATAACACCAACAAATTTAACAACAACCTCAATATTGAGAAACACCAACAAATTCAACAACAACCTCAACATAGAAAAACGCCAACGAATTCAACTACAACCTCAATATTGAAAATCACCAACAAATTAAACAACCTCAACACTGAATATCACGAACAAATTCACAACAACCTCAACTTTGAAAAACACAAAAAAGTTTTAAAAAAACAGTCATAACAACAACAAAATCAACAAAAACCTTAATATTGAAAATCACCAACAAATTCAATGACCTCAACATTGAAAACACCAATAAATTCAACAATAATCTCAACATTGTAAAACACCAACAAATTCAACAACAACCTCAATATTGAAAATCACCAACAAATTCAACGACCTCAACATTGAAAAACACAAAAAAGTTCAAAAATAACCATTAATAACACCAACAAATTCAACAACAACCTTAGTATTGAAAATCACCACCAAATTCAACGACCTCAACTTTGAAAAATACCAACAAATTCAACAACAACCTCAACATTGAAAAACGCCAACAAATTCAACAACAACCTCAACATTGAAAATCACCAAAGAATTCAACAACTTTAACAATGAATATCACCAACAAAGTCGCAACAACCTCAACGTTGAAAAACACAAAAAAGTAAAAAAAAAACATTCAGAACACCAACAAATTCAACAACAACCTCAACTTTTAAAAATACAAACAAGTTCAACAAAAATAACATTGATAACACCAACAAATTAAACAACAAACTCAATATTGAAAATCACCAACTTATTCAACAACATCAACATTGAAAAACACAAAAAGTTCAAAATAAAATATTCATAACACCAACAACCTCAATATTGAAAATCAACAACAAATTCAACAACAACCTCAACATTGAAAATCACCAACAAATTCAACGACCTCAACTTTGAAAAACACCAACAAATTCAACAACAACCTCAACATTGAAAATCACCAACAAATTCAACAACTTCAACAATGAATATCAACAACAAATTCGCAACAACCTCGACTTTGAAAGACACAAAAATGAAATAAAAAACCATTCATAACACCAACAACTTTAATATCGAAAATCACCAACAAATTCAACGACCTAAACTTAGAAAACCACCAACAAATTCAGCAACAACCTCAATATTGAAAATCACCAACAAATTCAACAACAACCTCAACATTGAAAAATAACAACAAATTTAACAACAACCTCAACAACAAAAGCACCAAAAAACTCAACAAAAGCCCCACCATTGAAAAACACCAACAAATTCAACAACAATCTCAATATTGAAAATCACCAACAAATTCAACAACAACGTAAACATTGCAAAAAGCCAAAAAATTCAAAAACTGAATATCACCAACAAATTCAGCAACAACCTCAACTTTGAAAAACACAAAAAAGTTAAAAAAAACCATTGAAAATCACCAACAAATTCAACGACCTCAACTTTGAAAAACACAAACAAATTCAACAACAACCTCAACAATGAAAAACACCAACAAATTTAACAACAACCTAAACATTGAAAAACACCAACAAATGCAACAACAACCTCAACATTGAAAAACACCAACAAATTCAACAACAAGCTCAATATTGAAAATCACCAACAAATTCAACAACCTCAACACTGAATATCACCAACAAATTCAGCAACAACCTCAACTTTGAAAAACACAAAAAAGTTAAGAAAAAAACATTCATAGCACCAACAAATTCACCAAGAACCTCAATATTGAAAAGCACCTACAAATTCAATGACTTCAACCTGAAAAACACCAACAAATTAAACAACCTCAACTTTTAAAAATACAACCAAGTTCAACAAAAAAACATTGATTACACCAACAAATTCAACAACCACCTCAACATTGAAAAACACCAACAAATTCAACAACAAGCTCAACGTTGAAAAGCACCAACAAATTCAACAACAATCTGAACATGGAAAAACGCCAACAATTTCAACAACAAGCTCAATATTGAAAATCCCAACAGATTCAACAATAACCTCAACTTTGAAAAGTACAAAAAAGTTCAACAAAATAAACGTTGATAACACGAACAAATTCATCAACATCCTCAATATTGAAAATCACCTGCAAATTCAACAACCTCAACATTGAAAAACACAAAACAGTTCAAAAGAAAACATTGATAACACCAACAAGTTCAACAACATCCTTAACTTTTAAAAATACAAACAAGTTCAACAATGAAAAACACCAAAAAATTCAACAACAACCTGAACATTGAAAAACGCCAACAAATTCAACAACCTCAATATTGAAAATTTCCAACAAGTTCAACATCCTCAGCACTGAATATCACAAACCATTTCAACAACAACCTCAACTTTTTAAAATACTAACAAGTTCAACAAAAAACATTGATAACACCAACAAATTCAACAAAAACCTCAACAATGAAAAACACAAACAAATTCAACAACAACCTCAACAATGAAAAACACCAACAAATTCAACAACAACCTCAACAATGAAAAACACCAACAAATTCAACAACAACCTCAACAATGAAAAACACCAACAAATTCAACAACAACCTCAACATTGAAAAACACCAACAAATTCAACAACAAGCTCAATATTCAAAATCACCAACAAATTCAACAACCTCAACACTGAATATCGCCAACAAATTCAGCAACAACCTTAACTTTGAAAAACACAAAAACGTTTAAAAAAAAACATTCAAAACACCTACAAATTCAACAACAACCACAATATTGAAAATCACCAACAAATTCAAAGGCCTCAACTATGATAACACCTACAAATTAAACAACAACCTCAACTTATAAAAATACAAACAAGTTTAACAAAAAAAACATTGCTAACTCCAACAAATTCAACAACAAACTCAATATTGAAAATCACCAACAAATTCAAAAACAACCTCAACATTGAAAAACACCAACAAATTCAACAACCTCAACATATTCAACACCAACAAAATCAACAACCTCAACAAATTCAACAACATCCTTAACTTATAAAAATACAAACATGTTCAACAACAACCTCAAAAATGAAAAATAGCGAAAAATTCAACAATAACTGCAACATTGAAAAATACCAACAAATTCAACAACAACCTCAGCATTGAAAAATACAAAAAAGTTCAAAAAATAACATTGATAACACCAACAAATTAAACAATAACCTCAACATTGAAAAACGCCAACAAATTCAACAACAACCTCAATATTGAAAATCACCAACAAAATCAGCAACAACGTCAACTTTGAAAAACACAAAAAAGTTTTTAAAATAAAACATTCATAACACCAACAAATTCAACAACAACCTCAATATTCAAATTCACCAACAAATTCAACGACCTCAACTTTGAAAAACACCAACAAATTAAACAACAACCTCAACATTTAAAACTACAAAAAAGTTCAACAAAGTAAACATTGATAATACCAATAAATTCCAGAAGAACCACAACTTTTAAAAATACAAACAAATTCAACAATCTAAACATTGATGACCCTATCCAATTCAACAACAATCAAAACAATTAAAATCACCAAGAAATTCAGCAAGCTCAACACTGAAAAACACAAAGAAATTCAACAACATCAACATTGAAAAACAATTTAAAAATTCAGCAACAACCTCAAATTTTAAAACTACAAAAAAGTTCAACAAAATATACATTGACAACACCAACAAATTCAACTACAACCTCAACATTGAAAAACACCAATAAATTCAACAACAACCTCAACTTTTAAAAATACAAACAAGTTCAACAAAAAAAACATTGATAACTCCAACAAGTTCAACAATAAACTCAATATTGAAAATCACCAACAAATTCAAAAACAACCTCAACATTGAAAAACGCCAACAAATTCAACAACAAACCCAATATTGAAAATCACCAACAAATTCAACGACCTCAACTTTGAAAAACACCAACAAATTCAAGAACAACCTCAATTTTTAAAATTACAACCACGTTCAACAAAAAAACATTGAAAATCACCAACAATATTCAACAACAACCTCAACATTGAAAATCACCAACAAATTCAACAAGAACTTCATCATTGAAAAACACCAACCAATTCAACAACAACCTGAACTTTTAAAAGCACTAAAAAGTTGAAAAAAGCCATTGATAACACCACCAAATTGAACAACAACCTCAATATTTAAAATCACCAACAAATTCAACAACCACCTCATCAGTGATAAACACCAACAAATTCAACAATAACCTCAACTTTTAAAAGTACAAAAAAGTTGAAAAAAAAACATTGATAACACCAACAAAATCAACAACAACCTCAACAATGAACAACAACAAAAAATGCAACAACAACCTCAACAATGAAAAACGCCAACAAATTCAACAACAACTTCAACAATGAAAAACAACCAACAAATTCCAAATCAACCTCAACCTTTAAAATTACAATTAAGTTCAACAAAATAAACATTGATAACATCAATAAGTTCTGCAGAAACCTCAACTTTGAAAAACACAAAAAAGTTCAAATAAAATCATTGATAACCCCAACAAATTCTACAGCAACAGCAATATTAAAAATCACCAACCAATTCAACAACCTCAACTTTGAAAAACACCAACAAATTCAACAACATCCTCAACTTTTAAAAATACAAACAAGTTCAACAAAAAAATTGATAACACCAACAAATTCAACAACATCCTCAACAATGAAAAACACCAACAAATTCAACAACAGCCTCAACAATTAAAAACACCAAAAAATAGAACAACAATCGCAACATTGAAAAATACCAACAAATTCAACAACAACCTCAACATTGAAAAATACAAAACAGTTCAAAAAATAACATTGATAACACCAACAAATTCAACAACAACCTCAACATTGAAAAACACCAACAAATTCAACAACAAACTCAATATTGAAAATCACCAACAAATTCAACAACCTCAATATTGAAAATCACCAACAAATTCAACAACAAGCTCAACATTGAAACGCACTAACAAATTCAACAACAACTTCAACATTCAATAATAGAAAACAGATCAAAAAATTACATTGATAACACCAACAAATTCAACAACAAACTCAACAATGAAAAACACCAACAAATTCAACAACACCCTCAACATTGAAAAATACCAACAAATTCAACATCAACTTCAATTTCAAAAAATAACATTGATAACGCCAACAAGTTCAACACAACCTCAACGTTAAAAAACGCCAACAATTTCAATAACAACCTCAATATTGAAAATCCCCAGCAAATTCAACAGCATCAACATTGAAAAAAACCAACAAATTCAACAACAACCTCAATATTGAAAATCACCAACAATTTCAACAACGTCAACTTTGAAAAACATCAACAAATTAAACAACAACCTCAACATTTAAAAGTACAAATAAGTTCAACAAAATAAACATTGATGACACTGTCCAATTCAACAACAACCGCAACATTTAAAATCACCAAAAAATTCAACAACAACCTCAAAAATGAAAAACACCAACAAATTAAAAATCAACTTCAACTTAAAAAAGTACAAAAAAGTTCAACAAAATAAATAATTGAAAACACCAATAATTTCAGCAACAACCTCAACTTTGAACGACACAAAAAAGTTCAAAAGAAACCATTGATAACACCATCAAATTCAACAACAACGTCAATATTGAAAATCACCAACAAATTCAACAATAACCTCAATATTGAAATTCACCAACAAATTCAACAACAACCTCATCTTTCAAAAGTACAAACAAGTTATAAAAAGAACATTGATAACACCATCAAATTCAACAACAACCTCAACATTGAAAAACAACATCAAATTTAACAACAACCTCAACAATGAAAAACAACAAAACATTCAAAATCAACATCAACGTTTAAAAGTACAAAAAGTTCAACAAAATAAACAGTGATTAAACCAATAAATTCAGCAACATCCTCAACTTTGAAAAACACAAAAAAGTTCAAAAAAAAACCATTGATAACACCATCAGATTCAACAACAACCTCAACATTGAAAAACAACATCAAATTTAACAACAACCTCAACAATGAAAACACCAACAAATTCAACAAAAACCTCACCATTGAAAAACACCAACAAATGCAACAACAAGCTCAACATTGAAAAACGCCAACCAATTCAACAACAACCTCAACATTGAAAAACGCCAACAAATTCAACGACAACCTCAACAATGAAAAACACCAAAACATTCAAAATCAACTTCAACGTTTAAAAGTACAAAAAAGTCCATCAAAATAAACAGTGATAAAACCAATAAATTCAGCAACAGCCTCAACAATGAAAAACACCAAAAAATTGAACAACAATCGCAACATTGAAAAATACCAACAAATTCAACAACAACCCCAATATTGAAATTCACCAACAAATTCAACAACAAACTCATTAATGAAATTCACCAACAAATTCAACAACCTCAGTATTGAAAATCACCAACAAATTCAATAACAAACTCAACTTTTAAAAGTACAAAAAAGTTGAAAAAAGAACATTGATAACACCATCAAATTCAAAAACAACCTCAACATTGAAAAACAACATCAAATTTAACAACAACCTTATCAATGAAAACACCAACTAATTCAACAAAAGCCTCACCATTGAAAAACCCCAACAAATTCAACAACAACCTCAACAATGAACAGCACCAACAAATTCAACATCAACCTCAACAATGAAAAACAACCAACAAATTCAAAATCAACCTCAACGTTTAAACGTACAAAAAAGTACAACCAAATAAACATTGATAACATCAATAAATTCAGCAAAAACCTCAACTTTGAAAAACACAAAAAAGTTCAAAAAAAACCATTGATAACCCCATCAAATTCAACAGCAACAGCACTATTGAAAATCACCAAACAATTCAACGACCTCAACTTTCAAAAACACCAACAGATTCAACAACATGCTCAACAATGAAAAACACAAACAAATTCAACAACAACCTCAACATGGAAAAACACAAACAAATTCAACAACAATCTCAACATTGAAAAACATCAACAAATTCAACAACAAACTCAACATTGAAAAACACCAACAAATTCAACTACAAACTCAACATTGAAAAATATCAACAAATTCAACAACAACTTCAACTTTTAAAAATACAAAAAAGTTCGAAAAATAACATTGATAACACCAACAAGTTTAACAACAACATCAACATTGAAAAACATCAACAATTTCAACAACAACCTCATTATTGAAAATCCAAACAATTTCAACAACAACCTCAACTATTATAAGTACCATAAAGTTCAACAAAATAAAAGATGATAACACCAACAAATTCAGCAACAACTTCAATGTTGAAAATCACCAGCAAATTCAACAACCTAAACATTGAAAAACACAAAACAGTTCAAAAGGTAACATTGACAACACCAACAAATTCAACAACATCAACATTGTAAAACACCAACCAAATCAACAACAACCTTAATATTGAAAATCCCAAACAAATTCAACGACCTCAACTTTGAAAAACATCAACAAATTAAACAACAACCTCAACATTTAAAAGTACAAAAAAGTTCAACAAAATGAACAGTGAAAACACCAATAAATTCAACAACGACCACAACTTTTAAAAATACAAACAAGTTCAACAAAATAAACATTGAAGACACTATCCAATTCAACAACAACCTCAACATTTAAAATCACCAATAAATTCACCCACCTAAACACTGAATATCACCAACGAGTTCAACAACAACATCAACATTGAAAAACATCAACAAATTTAACAACAACCTCAACATTGAAAATCACCAACAAATTCAACAACAACCTCATCATTGAAAAACACCAACAAATTCAACATCAACCTCAACTTTTAAAAGTACTAAAAAGTTGAAAAAAGCCATTGATAACACCAACAAATTGAACAACAACCTCAATATTGAAAATCACCAACAAATTCAACAACAACCTCAACATTGAAAAATACAAAAAAGTTCAAACAATAACATTAATAACACCAACAAATTCAACAACAACCTCAATATTGAAAATCACCAACAAAATTCAACAACCTCAACATTGAAAAACGCCAACAAATTCATTAACAACCTCAACTTTGAAAAACACAAAAAAGTTCAAAAAAACCCATTGATAACAACAACAAATTCAACAACAACCTCTATATTGAAAATCACCAACAAATTCAATGACCTCAACTTTGAAAAACAACATCAAATTTAACAACAACCTCAACAATGAAAACATCAACAAATTCAACAACAACCTCAATAATGAACAGCACCAAGAAATTCAACAACAACCTCAACATTGAAAACCGCCAAAAAATTCAACAACAAGCTCAACATTGAAAAACAACCAACAAATTCAAAATCAACCTCAAAGTTTAAACGTACAAAAAAGTTCAACAAAATAAATATTCATAACATCAATAAATTCAGCAAAAATCTCAACTTTGAAAAACACAAAAAAGTTCAAAAAATACCATTGATAACCCCAACAAATTCAACAGCAACAGCAATATTGAAAATCACCAACCATTTCAACGACCTCAACTTTCAAAAACACCACCAGATTCTACAACATCCTCAACTTTTAAAAATACAAACAAGTTCAACAAAAAAATTGATAACACCAACAAATTCAACAACATCCTCAACAATGAAAAACACCAACAAATTCAACAACAACTCAACATTGAAAAATACAAAACAGTTCAAAAAATAACATTGATAACACCAACAAATTCAACAACTTCAACATTGAAAAACATCAACAAATTCAACTACAAAATCAAATTGAAAAATACAAACAAATTCAACAACAATTTAACTTTGAAAAATACTAAAACGTTCGAAAAATAACATTGATAACTCCAACAATTTCAACAACAACCTCAATATTGAAAATTCAGACAATTTCAACAACAACCCCAACTATTAAAAGTACCAAAAAGTTCAACAAAACAAACGTTGATAACACCAACAAATTCAGAAACAACCTCAATATTGAAAATCAGCAACAAATTCAACAACCTCAACATTGAAAAACACCAACAAATTCAACAACCTCAACATTGAAAAACACAAAACAGTTGAAAAGATAACATTGATAACACCAACAAATTCAACAACATCAACATTGTAAAACATCAACCAAATCAACAACAACCTCAATATTGAAAATCACCAACAAATTCAACGACCTCAACTTTGAAAAACATCAACAAATTAAACAACAACCTCAACATTTAAAAGTACAAAAAAGTTCAACAAAATGAACAGTGAAAACACCAACAAATTCAACAACATCGTCAACATTGAAAAACACCAACAAATTCAACAACAACTCAACATTGAAAAATACAAAACAGTTCAAAAAATAACATTTATAACACCAACAAATTCAACAACAACCTCAACATTGAAAAACACCAACAAATTCAATAACAACTCAACATTGAAAAATACAAAACAGTTCAAAAAATAACATTTATAACACCAACAAATTCAACAACAACCTCAACATTGAAAAACATCAACAAATTCAACAACAAACTCAACATTGAAAAACATCAACAATTTCAACAACAACCTCAACATTGAAAAATACCAACAAATTCAACAAAAATTTAACTTTGAAAAATACTAAAAAGTTCGAAAAATAACATTGATAAAACCAACAAGTTTAACAACAACTTCAACATTGAAAAACGCCAAAAATTTCAACAACAACCTCAATATTGAATATCCAGACAATTTCAACAACAACCTCAACTATTAAAAGTACCAAAAAGTTCAACAAAACAAACATTGATAACACCAACAAATTCATCAACAACCTCAATATTGAAAATCACCAGCAAATTCAACAACCTCAACATTGAAAAACACAAAACAGTTCAAAAGAAAACATTGATAACACCAACAAATTCAACAACATCAACATTGAAAAGCACCAACAAATTAAACAACAACCTCAACATTTAAAAGTACAAAAAATTTCAACAAAATGAACAGTGAAAATACCAATAAATTCAACAACGACCACAACTTTTTAAAATACAAACAAGTTCAACAAAATAAACATTGATGACACTGTCCAATTCAGCAACAACCTCAACATTTAAAATCACCAATAAATTCACCAACCTAAACACTGAATATCACCAACAAGTTTAACAACAACCTCAATATTGAAAATCTACAACAAATTCTACAACAACCTCAACATTGAAAATCACCAACAAATTCAACAACAACCTCATCAGTGATAAACACCAACAAATTCAACAATAACCACAACTTTTAAAAGTACAAAAAAGTTTAAAATAGAACATTGATAACACCAACAAATTCAACAAAAACCTCAACAATGAACAGCAACAAAAAATAAAACAACAACCAGAACATTGAATAACGCCGACAAATTCAACAACAACTTCAACAATGAAAAACAACCAACAAATTCCAAATCAACCTCAACCTTTAAAATTACAAATAAGTTCAACAAAATAAACATTGATAACATCAATAAATTCTGCAAAAACCTCAACTTTGAGAAACACAAAAATGTTCAAATAAAACAATTGATAACCCCAACAAATTCAACAACAACAGCAATATTAAAAATCACCAACCAATTCAACGACCTCAACTTTGAAAAACACCAACAAATTCAACAACATCCTCGACTTTTAAAAACACAAACAAATTCAACAACAACCTCAACTTTTACATGTACTAAAAAGTTGAAAAAAGCCATTAATAACACCAACAAATTGAACAACAACCTCAATATTGAAAATCACCAACAAATTCAACAACAACCTCAACATTGAAAAACGCCTACAAATTCAACAACAACCTTAATATTGAAAATCACCAAAAAATTCAACAACCTCAACTTTGAAAAACACAAAAAATTTCAAAAAAACCCATTGATAACACCAATAAATTCAACAACAACCTCTATATTGAATATCACCAACAAATTCAACGACCTCAACTTTGAAAAACACCAACAAATTCTACAACAGCCTCAACATTGAAAAACAACATCACATTTAACAACAACCTCAACAATGAAAACACCAACAAATTCAACAAAAACCTCAACAATGAACAGCACCAAGAAATTCAACAACAACCTCAACATTGAAAACCGCCAACAAATTCAACAAAATCCTCCACAATGAAAAACAGCCAACATATTCAAAATCAACCTCAACGTTTAAACGTACAAAAAAGTTCATCAAAATAAACATTGATAACATCAATAAATTCAGCAAAAACCTCAACTTTGAAAAACACAAAAAAGTTCAAAAAAAACCATTGATAACCCCAACAAATTCAAGAGCAACAGCAATATTGAAAATCACCATCCAATTCAATGACCTCAACTTTCAAAAACAACAACAGATTCAAGAACTTCCTCAACTTTTAAAAATACAAACAAGTTCAACAAAAAAATTGATAACACCAACAAATTCAACAACATCCACATCAATGGAAAAACACCAACAAATTCAACAACAACCTCAACATTGAAAAATACAAAACAGTTCAAAAAATAACATTGATAACACCAACAAATTCAACAACAACCTCAACATTGAAAAACATCAACAAATTCAACAACAAACTCAACAATGAAAAACACCAACAAATTCAACTACAAACTCAACATTGAAAAATACCAACAAATTCAACAACAACTTCAACTTTGAAAAATACTAAAAAGTTCGAAAAATAACATTGATAACACCAACAAATTCATCAACAAACTCAATATTGAAAATCACCAGCAAATTCAACAACCTAAACATTGCAAAACACAAAACAGTTCAAAAGAAAACATTGATAACACCAACAAATTCATCAACAACCTCAATATTGAAAATCACCAGCAAATTCAACGACCTCAACTTTGAAAAACACCAACAAATTAAACAACAACCACAACATGTAAAAGTACAAAAAAATTCAACAAAATGAACAGTGAAAAAAACCAATAAATTCAACAACGACCACAACTTTTAAAAATACAAACAAGTTCAACAAAATAAACATTGATGACACTGTCCAATTCAACAACAACCTCAACATTAAAAATCACCAACAAATTCAACAACAACCTCAACAATGAAAAACACCAACAAATTCAAAATCAACTTCAACTTTAAAAAGTACAAAAAAGTTCAACAAAATAATTAATTAATACCACCAATAATATCAGCAACAACCTCAACTTTGAACAACACAAAAAAGTTCAAAAAAAACCATTGATAACACCATCAAATTCAACAACAACGTCAATATTGAAAATCACCAACAAATTCAACAAAAACCTCAAAATTGAAAATCACCAACAAATTCAACAACAACCTCAACATTTAAAAGTACAAAAAAGTTGAATAAAGAACATTGATAACACCATCAAATTCAACAACAACCTCAACATTGAAAAACAACATCAAATTTAACAACAACCTCAACAATGAAAACACCAACAAATTCAACAGAAACCTCACCATTGAAAAAAACCAACAAATGCAACAACAAGCTCAACATTGAAAAACGTCAACAAATTCAACAACAACCTCAACATTGAAAAACTCCAACAATTCAACAACAACCTCAACAATGAAAAACACCAAAACGTTCAAAATCAACCTCAACGTTTACAAGTACAAAAAAGTTCAACAAAATTAACAGTGATAAAACCAATAAATTCAGCAACATCCTCAACTTTGAAAGACACAAAAAAGCTCAAAAAAAACCATTGATAACACCATCAAATTCAACAACAACCTCTATATTGAAAATCACCAACTAATTCAAAAACAACCTCAACTTTTAAAAGTACAAAAAAGTTGAAAAAAGAATATTGATAACACCATCAAATTTAACGACAACCTCAACAATGAAAACACCAACAAATTCAACAAAAACCTCACCATTGAAAAACACCAACAAATTCAACAACAACCTCACCATTGAAAAACACCAAGAAATTCAACAACAAGGTCAACATTGAAAACCGCCAACAAATTCAACAACAACCTCAACAATGGAAAACAACCAACAAATTCAAAATCAACCTCAACGTTTAAACGTACAAAAAAGTTCAACAAAATAAACATTGATAACATCAATAAATTCAGCAAAAACCTCAACTTTGAAAAACACAAAAAAGTGCAAAAAAAAACCATTGATAACCCCAACAAATTCAACAGCAACAGCAATATTGAAAATCACCAACCAATTCAACGACCTCAACTTTCAAAAACACCAACAGATTCTACAACATCCTCAACTTTTAAAAATACAAACAAGTTCAACAAAAAAATTGATAACACTAACAAATTCAACAACATCCTCAACAATGAAAAACACCAACAAATTCTACAACAACCTCAACATTGAAAAACACCAACAAATTCAACAACAACCTCAACATTGAAAAACATCAACAAATTAAACAACAAGCTCAACATTGAAAAATACCAACAAATTCAACTACAAACTCAACATTGAAAAATACCAACAAATTCAACAACAACTTCAACTTTGAAAAATACTAAAAAGTTCGAAAAATAACATTAATAACACCAACAAGTTTAACAACAACCTCAACATTGAATAACGCCAACAATTTCAACAAAAACCTCAATATTGAAAATCCAAACAATTTCAACAACAACCTCAACTATTAAAAGTACCAAAAAGTTCAACAAAATAAATGTTGATAACACCAACAAATTCATCAACAACCTCAATATTGAAAATCACCAGCAAATTCAACAACCTCAACATTGAAAATCATAATACAGTTCCAAAGAATACATAGATAACAACAACAAATTCAACAACATCAACATTGAAAAACACCAACCAATTCAACAACAACCACAATATTGAAAATCACCAACAAATTCAACGCCCTCAACTTTGAAAAACACCAATAAATTAAACAACAACCTCAACATGTAAAAGTACAAAAAAGTTCAACAAAATGAACAGTGAAAAAAACCAATAAATTCAACAACGACCACAACTTTTAAAAATACAAACAAGTTCAACAAAATAAACATTGATGACACTGTCCAATTTAACAACAACCTCAACATTTAAAATCACCAATAAATTCACCAACCTTAACACTGAATATCACCAACAAGTTCAACAACAACATCAACATTGAAAAACATCAACAAATTTAACAACAATCGCAACATTGAAAATCAGCAAAAAATTCAACAACAACCTGAACATTGAAAAACACCAACAAATTAACGATCAACCTCAACAATGAAAACACCAAAAAATTCTACAAAAATCTCCCCATTAAAAAACACCAACAAATTCAACAACAACCTCAATATTGAAAAATACCAACAAATTCAACAACAACCTCAACATTGAAAAACACCAACAGATTCAACAACCTCAACACTGAATATCACCAATAAATTCAGCAACAAACTTAACGTTGAAAAACACAAAAAGGTTTTAAAAAAAAACCATTGATAACACCAGCAAATTCAATAACGTCAATATTGAAATTCACCAACAAATTCAACGACCTCATCTTTGAAAAACACCATCAAATGCAACAACAACCTCAACTTTTAAAACAACAAAAATGTTCAATAAAATAAACAGTGACAAAACCAACAAATTCAACTACAACCGCAATATTGAAAATCACAAACAAATTTAAAAACAACCTCAACAATGAAAACACCAACAAATTCAACAAAAACTTCAACTTTATAAAATACAAACAAGTTGAACAAAAAAAACATTGATTACACCAACAAATTCAACAACAACCTCAACAATGAACAACACCAACAAATTCAACAACAACCGCAACATTTAAAAACACCAACAAATTCAACAACAACATCAATATTGAAAATCACCAACAAATTCAACAACCTCAATATTGAAAATCACCAACAAATTCAACAACAACCTCGACATGGAACACCAAGAAATTCAACTACATCCTCAATGTTGAAAATCACGAACAAATGCAAGAACCTCAACATTGAAAAACACCAACAAATTTAACAACCAACTCAACAATGGAAAGACCAGAAAATTCAACACAACCTCACCTTTGAGAAACACCAACAACTTCAATAAGAACCTCAACACTGAAAAACACCAACAACTTCAAGACCAAGCTCAACAATGATATAAAAGAAAATATTCAACAACAACCTCAACATTGAAAAATACAAAAAAGTTCAAAAAATAACATTAGTAACACCAACAAATTCAACAACAACCTCAATATTGAAAATCACCAACAAAATTCAACAACCTCAACATTGAAAAACGCCAACAAATTCAACAACAACCTCTATATTGAAAATAACCAACAAATTCAACGACCTCAACTTTGAAAAACACCAACAAATTCAACAACAACCTCAACTTTTAAAAATACAAACAAGTTCAGCAAAAAAAACATTGATTACACCAACAAATTCAACAAGAAACTCAACATTGAAACATACCATCCAATTCAACAACAACGTCATCATTGAAAAAAACAAACAAATTCAACAACAACCTCAACTTTTAATAGTACAAAAAAGTTGAAAAAAGAACATTGATAACACCAACAAATTCAACAACAACCTGAACAATGAAAAACACCAAAAAATTAAACAACAGCCTCAACAATGAAAGACGCCAACAAATTCAACGAAAACCTCAACAATGAAAAACACCAACAAATTCAAAATCAACCTCAACTTTTAAATGTAGAAAAAAGTTCAACAAAATAAACATTGATAACATGAATACATTCAGCAACAACCTCAACTTTGAATATCACCAACAAATTCAACAACCTCAACATTGAAAAACACCAACAAATCAACAACAGCCTCAACAATGAAAAACACCAATAAATTCAACAACAACCTCAACATTGAAAAACACCAACAAATTCAACAACAAACTCAATATTGAAAATCACCAACAAATTCAACAACATTAACATTGAAAAACATCAATAAATTCAACAACAACCTCAACATTGATAACACCAACAAATTAAACAACAAACTCAATTTTGAAAATCACCAACAAATTCAACAACATTAGCATTAAAAAAAACAAAAAAGTTCAAAAAAAACAATTCATAACATCAACAAATTCAAAAACAAACTCTATATTGAAAATCACCAACAAATTCAACTACCTCGATAGTTAAAAACACCAACAAACTAAACAACAACTTCAACTTTTAAAAATACAAGCAAGTTCAAAAAAAAAACCTTGATAACACCAAGAAATTCAACAACAAACTCAATTTTGAAAATCACCAACAAATTCAACAACATTAGCATTGAAAAAAACAAAAACGTTCAAAAAAAACAATTCATAACACCAACAAATTCAAAAACAACATCTATATTGAAAATCACCAACAAATTCAACTACCTCAATAGTTAAAAACACCAACAAACTAAACAACTTCAACTTTTAAAAATACAAACAAGTTCAAAAAAAAAACCTTGATAACACCAACAAATTCAACAACAAACTCAATGTTGAAAATCACCAACAAATTCAACTACCTCAACATTTAAAACCATCAACAAATTCAACAACCTCATCTTTTAAAAATACAAAAAAGTTCAAAAAATAACATTGATACAGCAACAAATTCAACAACAACTTCAATATTGAAAAACATCAACAAATTCAACAACAACTTCAACTTTGAATAATACAAACAAGTCCAACAAAAAAAACATTGATAACACCAAGAAATTCAACAACAACCTCAACAATGAAAAACACCAACAAATTCAACAGCAACGTCAACATTGAAAAACAACAACAAATTAAATAACAACCTCAACATTGAAAAACACCAACAAATTCAACAACAACATCAATATTGGAAAACACCAACAGATTCAACAAACTCAACACTGAATATCACCAACAAATTCAGCAACAACGTTAACGTTGAAAAACACAAAAAAGTTTTTGAAAAAAACCATTGATAACACCAGCAAATGCAACAACATCGTCAATATTGAAATTCACCAACAAATTCGACGACCTCAACTTTGAAAATCACCAACAAATTCAACAACAACCTCAACATTGAAAAACACCAACAAATTCAACAACAACCTCAACTATGTAAAACACCAACAAATTCAGCAACAACCTCAACATTGAAACACACCAACAAATTCAAGAACAACCTCAACATTTAAAAACGCCAACAAATTCAACAACAACCTCAATATTGAAAATCACCAACAAATTCAACAACCTTAACATTGAATATCACCGACAAATTCGCAGCAACCACAAATTTGAAAAACACAAAAAAGTTGAAAAAAAACATTCATAACACAAACAAATTGAACTACAACCTTAATATTGAAAAACGCCAACAAATTCAACAACAACCTCAACATTGAAAAACGCCAACAAATTCAACAACATCCTCAATATTGAAAATCACCAACAAATTCAACAACCTCAACACTGAATATCACCAATAAATTCGCAACAACTTCAACTTTGAAAAACACAAAAAATTTTACAAAAATACATTCATGACACCAACAAGTTCAACAATAAGCTTAAAATTGAAAATCACCAAAAAATTCAATGACCTAAACTGGAAAAACACCAACAAATTCAACTACAAACTACTTTTAAAAATACGAATAAATTAAAAAAAAAACATTAATAACACTAACTAATTGAAAAACAAACTCAATATTGAAAATCACCAACAAATTCAACAACATTAACATTGAAAAACATCAATAAATTCAACACCAACCTCAACATTGATAACACCAACAAATTCAACAACAAACTCAATTTTGAAAATCACCAACAAATTCAACTACGTCAACATTGATAACACCAACAAATTAAACAACAACTTCAACTTTTAAAAATACAAACGAGTTCAAAAAAATAACCTTGATAACACCAACAATTTCAACAACAAACTCAATGTTGAAAATCACCAACAAATTCAAAAACATCAACATTTAAAAACATCAACAAATTCATCAACCTCATCTTTTAAAAATACAAAAAAGTTCAAAAAATAACATTGATACAACAACAAATTCAACAACAACCTCAATATTGAAAGACATCAACAAATTCAACAACAACTTAAACTTTGAAAAATGCAAACAAGTTCAACAAAAAAAAATTGATAATGCCAACAATTTGAACAACAACCTCAAAAATGAAAAACACCAACATTTTCAAAATCAACCACAACTTTTAAAATTACAAAAAAGTTCAACAAAATAAACATTGATAACACCAAATGAATTTAGTCACAACCTAAACTTTGAAAATCACCAACAAATTAAACAACCTCAACATTGAAAAACACCAACCACTTCAACAACAACCTTAACTTTTAAAAATACACACAAGTTCAACAAAAAACATTGATAACACCAACAAATTCAACAACAACCTCAACAATGAAAATCACCAACAAATTCAACAACAACGTCAACATTGAAAAACACCAACAAATTCAACAACATCCTCAACATTGAAAAACACCAACAAATTCAACAACCTCAACACTGAACATCACCAACAAATTCAGCAACAACCTCAACGTTGAAAAACACAAAAATGTTTTTAAAAAAAACCATTGATAACACCAGCAAATTCAACAACAACATCAATATTGAAATTCACCAACAAATTCAACGACCTCAACTTTGAAAATCACCAAAAAATTTAACAACAACCTCATCATTGAAAAGCACCAACAAATTCAACAACAACCTCAACTATGAAAAACACCAAAAAATTCAACAACAACCTCATCATTGAAAAACACCAACAAATTCAACAACAACCTCAACATTGAAAATCTCCAACAAATTCAACAACCTCAAAACTGAATATCACCAACAAATTCGGAGCAACTTCAACTTTGAAAAACACAAAAAAGTATAAAAAATTCCCATTCATCAAACGAACAAATTCAACAATAAGCTTAATGTTGAAAATCACCAACAAATTCAACGACCTAAACTTTGAAAAACACCAACAAATTCAACAACAAACAACTTTTAAAAACACAAACTCAAAAAAAACACAATAATAACACTAACTAATTGAACAACAAACTCAATATTGAAAATCACCAACAAATTCAACAACATAAACATTGAAAAACACCAACAAATTCAACAACAACCTCAACTTTTAAAAATACAAACAAGTTCAACAAAAAAAACATCGATAACACGCACAAATTCAACAACAAACTCAATATTGAAAATCGCCAACAAATTCAACAACATTAACATTGAAAAACATCAATAAATTCAACAACAACCTCAACATTGATAACAGCAACAAATTCAACAACAAACTCAATTTTCAAAATTACCAACAAATTCAACAACATTAGCATTGAAAAAAACAAAAAAGTTCAAAAAAAACCATTCATAACACCAACAAATTCAACAACTACCTCAATATTTAAAAACACCAAAAAATTAAACAACAACTTCAACTTTTAAAAATACAAACAAGTTAAAAAAAAACCTTGATAACACCAACAAATTCAACAACAAACACAATGTTGAAAATCACCAACAAATTCAAAAACATCAACATTTAAAATCATCAACAAATCCAACAACCCCATTTTTAAAAATACATAAAAGTTCAAAAAATAACATTGATACACCAACAAATTCAACAACAACCTCAACAATGAAAAACACCAACAAATTCAAAATCAACCTCAACTTTTAAAAGTAGAAAAAAGTTCAACAAAATAAACATTGATAACACCAATGAATTCAGCAACAACCTCAACTTTGAAAATAACTAACAAATTAAACAACCTCAACATTGAAAAACACCAACCACTTCAACAACAACCTTAACTTTTAAAAATACACACAAGCTCAACAAAAAACATTGATAACACCAACAGATTAAACAACCTCAACACTGAATATCACCAACAAATTCAGCTACATCCTCAATGTTGAAAAACACAAAAAAGTTTTTATAAAAAAACCATTGAAAACACCAGCAAATTCAACAACAACGTCAATATTGAAATTCACCAACAAATTCAACGACCTCAACTTTGAAAATCACCAACAAATTCAACAACAACCTCATCATTGAAAAGTACCAACAAATTCAACAACAACCTCAACTATGAAAAACACCAACAAATTCAACAACAACCTCATCATTGAAAAACACCAACAAATTCAACAACCTTAACACTGAATATCACCGACAAATTCGCAACAACCTCAAATTGAAAAACACAAAAAAGTTGAAAAAAAACATTCATAATGCCAACAAATTCAACAACAACCTTAATATTGAAAAATGCCAACAAATTCAACAACAGCCTCAATATTGAAAAACGCCAACAAATTCAACAACATCCTCAATATTGAAAATCTCCAACAAATTCAACAACCTCAACACTGAATATCACCAACAAATTCGGAACAACTTCAACTTTGAAAAACACAAAAAAGTACAAAAAAACACCATTCATCAAACCAACAAATTCAACAATAAGCTTAATATTGAAAATCACCAACAAATTCAACGACCTAAACTTTGAAAACCACCAACAAATTCAACAACAAACAAATTTTAAAAATACAAACAAATTAATTAAAAAACATTAATAACAATAACTAATTGAACAACAAACTCAATATTGAAAATCACCAACAAAATCAACAACATAAACATGGACAAACACCAATAAATTCAACAACAACCTCAACATTGAAAAACACCAACAAATTCAACAACAACCTCAACTTTAAAAATACAAACAAGTTCAACAAAAAAAAATTGATAACACGAACAAATTCAACAACATTAACATTGAAAAACATCAATAAATTCAACAACAACCTCAACATTGATAACACCAACAAATGCAACAACAAACTCAATTTTGAAAATTAGCAACAAATTCAACAACATTAGCATTGAAAAAAACAAAAAAGTTCAAAAAAAAACAATTCATAACACCAACAAATTCAACAACAACCTCAACATTGAAAAACAGCAACAAATTCAACAACAAACTCAACCTTTAAAAGAACAAACTAGTTCAACAAAATAAACATTGATGACACTATCCAATTCACAGCAACATCAACATTGAAAAACAATAAAAAAAATTTCAGCAACAACCTCAACTTTTAAAACTACAAAAATGTTCAACAAAATAAATATTGACAATACCAACAAATTCAACTACAACCTCAATATTGAAAATCAGCAACAAATTCATTAACAACCTCTCCATTGCAAAATACCAACAAATTCAACAAAAACTTCAACTTTAATAAATACAAACAAGTTGAACAAAAAAAACATTGATAATACCAACAAATTCAACAACAACCTCAACAATGAAAAACACCAACAAATTCAACAACAACTTCAACATTGAAAAATACAAAACAGTTCAAAAAATAAAATTGATAACACCAAGAAATTCAACAACAACCTCAATATTGAAAATCAGCAACAAATTCAACAACAACCTCAACATTGAAAAACAGCAACAAATTCAACAACAAACTCAACTTTTAAAAGTACAAACTAGTTCAACAAAATAAACATTGATGACACTATCCAATTCACAGCAACATCAACATTGAAAAACAATAAAAAAATTTCAGCAACAACCTCAACTTTTAAAACTACAAAAATGTTCAACAAAATAAATATTGACAATACCAACAAATTCAACTACAACCTCAATATTGAAAATCAGCAACAAATTCATTAACAACCTCTCCATTGCAAAATACCAACAAATTCAACAAAAACTTCAACTTTAATAAATACAAACAAGTTGAACAAAAAAAAACATTGATAATACCAACAAATTCAACAACAACCTCAACAATGAAAAACACCAACAAATTCAACAACAACTTCAACATTGAAAAATACAAAACAGTTCAAAAAATAAAATTGATAACACCAACAAATTCAACAACAACCTCAATATTGAAAATCAGCAACAAATTCAACAACAACCTCAACATTGAAAAACACCGACAAATTCAACAACAACCTCAATATTGAAAATCACCAACAAATTCAACAACCTCAATATTCAAAATCACCAACAGATTCAACAACAATCTCAACATTGAAAAGCAGCAAGAAATTCAACTACAACCTCAACATTGAAAAACACCAACACATTCAACAACAACCTCGACATGGAAAAACACCAACAAATTCAACAACAACTTCCGCTTTGAAAAATACAAAAAACGTTGACCTAAACTTTGAAAAACAGCAACAAATTCAACAACAACCTCAACTTTTAAAAATACATACAAGTTCAACGAAAAAAAACATTGATAACACCAACAAATTCAACAACAACCGCAACATTGAAAAAACATCAACAAATTCAAGAACAAACTCAACAATGATATAAAAGAAAATATTCAAAAACAACCTCATCATTGATAAATACAAAAAAGTTAAAAAAATAACATTAACACCAACAAATTCAACAACAACCTCAATATTGAAAATCACCAACAAAATTCAACAACCTCAACATTGAAAAATGCCAACAAATTCAACGAGAACCCCAATATTGAAAATCACCAAAAAATTCAAGAACCTCAACACCGTATATCACCAACAAATTCATCAACAACCTCAACTTTGAATAACACAAAAAAGTTCAAAAAAATCCATTGATAACATCAACAAATTCAAAAACAACGTCTATATTGAAAATCACCAACAAATTCAACGATCTCAACTTTGAAAAACACCAAAAAATTCAACAACAACCTCAACTTTTAAAAATACAAACAAGTTCAGCAAAAAAAACATTGATTACACCAACAAATTCAACAAGAAACTCAACATTGAAACATACCATCCAATTCAACAACAACGTCATCATTGAAAAAAACAAACAAATTCAACAACAAACTCAACTTTTAAAAGTACAAAAAAGTTGAAAAAAGAACATTGATAACACCATCAAATTCAACGACAACCTCAACAATGAAAAACACCAACAAATTCAATATCAACCTCAACTTTTAAAAGTACAAAAAAGTTCAACAAAATAAACATTGATAACACCAATACATTCAGCAACAACCTCAACTTTGAATAACACAAACAAATTCAACAACCTCAACATTGAAAAACACCACAAAATTCAACAACAACCTCAACAATGAAAAACACCAACAAATTCAACAACAAAGTCAACATTGGAAAACACCAACAAATTCAACAACAACGTCAACATTGAAAAACGCCAACAAATTCAACAACATCCCCAATATTGAAAAACACTAACAAATTCAACAACAAACAACTTTTAAAAATACAAACAAATTCAAAAAAAATCATTAATAACACTAACTAATTGAACAACAAACTCAATATTGAAAATCACCAACAAATTCAACAACATAAACATTGAAAAACACCAAAAAATTCAACAGCAACCTCAACTTTTAAAAATACAATCTAGTTCAACAAAAAAACATTGATAACTCCAACAAATTCAACAACAACCTCAACATTGAAAAACACCAACAAATTCAACAACAAACTCAATATTGAAAATCACCAACAAATTCAACAACATTAACATTGAAAAACAGCAACAAATTCAACAACAAACTCA
Organism: Cetorhinus maximus; assembly: GCF_964194155.1. Taxonomy (NCBI): domain Eukaryota; kingdom Metazoa; phylum Chordata; class Chondrichthyes; order Lamniformes; family Cetorhinidae; genus Cetorhinus; species Cetorhinus maximus. Next base: position 111,791 of record NW_027596598.1, read on the forward strand.
ATTTTGAAAATCACCAACAAATTCAACAACATTAGCATTGAAAAAAACAAAAAAGTTCAAAAAAAACCATTCATAAAACCAACAAATTCAACAACAACCTCAATATTGAACATCACCAACAAATTCAACTACCTCAATATTTAAAAACACCAACAAATTAAACAACAACTTCAACTTTTAAAAATAAAAACAAGTTAAAAAAAAAACCTTGATAACACCAACAAATGCAACAACAAACTCAATGTTGAAAATCACCAACAAATTCAAAAACATCAACATTTAAAAACATCAACAAATTCAACAACCTCATCTTTTAAAAATACAAAAAACTTCAAAAAATAACATTGATACAGCAACAAATTCAACAACAACCTCAATATTGAAAAACATCAACAAATGCAACAACAACCTCAACATGAAAAATACAAAAAAGTTTGAAAAATAACATTGATAACATCAAGAAATTCAACAACAACCTCAACAATGAAAAACATCAACAAATTCAACAACAACCTCAACATTGAAAAACACCAGCAAATTCAACAGCAACCTCAACAATGAAAAACACCAACAAAGGCAAAATCAGCCTCAACTTTTAAAAGTACAAAAAAGTTCAACAAAATAAATATTGATAACACCAATGAATTCAGCAAAAACCTCACTTTGAAAATCACCAAAAAAATAAACAACCTCAACATTGAAAAACACCAACCACTTCAACAACAACCTTAACTTTAAAAAATACAGACAAGTTCAACAAAAAACATTGATAACATCAACAAATTCAACAACAACGTCAACATTGAAAAACACCAACAAATTCAACAACAACCTCAACATTGAAAAACGCCAACAAATTCAACAACAACATCAATATTGAATAACACCAACAGATTCAACAACCTCAACAATGAATATCAGCAACAAATTCAGCAACAACCTTAACGTTGAAAAACACAAAAAAATTTTAAAAAAAACCATTGATAACACCAGCAAATTCAACAACAACGTCAATATTGAAATTCACCAACAAATTCAACGTCCTCAACTTTGAAAATCACCATCAAATTCAACAACCTCATCATTGAAAAATACCAACAAATTCAACAACAACCTTAACATTGAAATACACCAACAAATTCAACAACAACCTCAACATTGAAAAACGCCAACAAATTCAACAACAACATCAATATTGAATAACACCAACAGATTCAACAACCTCAACAATGAATATCAGCAACAAATTCAGCAACAACCTTAACGTTGAAAAACACAAAAAAATTTTAAAAAAAACCATTGATAACACCAGCAAATTCAACAACAACGTCAATATTGAAATTCACCAACAAATTCAACGTCCTCAACTTTGAAAATCACCATCAAATTCAACAACCTCATCATTGAAAAATACCAACAAATTCAACAACAACCTCAACATTGAAATACACCAACAAATTCAACAACAACCTCAACATTGAAAAACGCCATCAAATTCAACAACAACCTCAATATTGAAAATCACCAACAAATTCAACAACTTTAACGTTGAATATCACCGACAAAGTCACAGCAACCTCAAATTTGTAAAACACAAAAAAGTTGAAAAAAAACATTCATAACACCAACAAATTCAACAACAACCTCAACATTGAAAAACGCCAACAAATTCAACAATATCCTCAATATTGAAAATCACCAACAAATTCAACAACCTCAACACTGAATATCACCAACAAATTCGCCACAACAAACTTCAACTTAGAAAAATACAAACAAGTCCAACAAAAAAAACATTGATAACACCAACAAATTCAACAACAACCACAACAATGAAAAACATCAACAAATTCAACAACAACCTCAACATTGAAAAACACCAGCAAATTCAACAACAACCTCAACTTTGTAAAACGCCAACAATTTCAACAACAACCTCAACAATGAAAAACACCAACAAATTCAATATCAACCTCAACTTTTAAAAGTACACAAAAGTTCAACAAAATAAACATTGATAACGCCATCAAATTCAACAACAACCTCAATATTGAAAATCACCAACAAATTCAACAACTTTAACGTTGAATATCACCGACAAAGTCACAGCAACCTCAAATTTGTACAACACAAAAAAGTTGAAAAAAAACATTCATAACACCAACAAATTCAACAACAACCTCAACATTGAAAAACGCCAACAAATTCAACAATATCCTCAATATTGCAAAACAACTACAAATTCAACAACAACCTCAACATGGAAAAACAGCTAAAAATTGAACAACATCCTCAACATTGAAAAACACCAAGAAATTCAAGAACAACCGCAACATTGAAAAACACCGACAAATTTAACAACAACCTCAACATTGAAAAAACACCAACAACTTCATCAAACTCAACAATGTAAAACACCAACAAATTCAACAACAACATCACCATTGAAAAACACCAACAAATTCAGCAACCTCAACACTGAAAATCACCAACAAATTCAACTACAATATCAAAATTGCAAAAACAATAAAAAAATTCAACAAGAACCTCAACTTTGAATATCACCAACAAATTCCACAACCTCAACATTGAAAAACAGCAACAAATTCAACAACAACCTTAACTTTTAAAAATACAAACAAGTGCAACAAAAAACATTGATAACACCACCAAATTCAACAACAACCTCAACATTGAAAAACAACAACAAATTCAACAACAATCTGAACTTTTAAAAATACAAAAAAGTTTAACAAAAGACATTGATAACACCAACAAATTCAACAACAACCTCAACAATGAAAAATATCAACAAATTCAATAACAACCTCAATATTGAAATACACCAACAAATTTAACAACTTCCTCAACATTGAAAAACACCAACAACTTCAACAACCTCAACAATGAAAAACACCAAAAAATTCAACAACAACCGCAACATTCAAAAATATAAACAAATTCAACACCAACCTCAACATTGAAAAATACAAAAAAGTTCAAAAAATAACGTTGATAACACCAAAAAATTCAATAACATCAACATTGAAAAACAACAATAAATTCAACAACAACCTCAACATTGAAAAACATCAACAAATTCAACAACAAGCTCAACTTTCAAAAATACAAAAAAGTTCAAAAAATAACATGGATAACACCAACAAATTTAACAACAACCACAACATTGAAAAACAACAAGAAATATAACAACAACCAAAACAATTAAAAACAACAAAAAATTCAACAAAAACCTGAACATTGTAACACACCAACAAATTCAACGACAACCTCAATATTGAAAGACACCACAAGTTCAACAACAACCTCAACATTGAAAAACACCATCAAATTCAACAACAACCTCAACATGGAAAAACACCAACAAATTCAACAACAAGCTCAATAATGAAAAACACCAATAAATTCAACTGCAGCCTCAACATTGAAAAACGCCAACAAATTCAACAAGCTCAACATTGATAACACCAACAAATTCAGCAACAACATCAACTTTTAAAAATACAAACAAGTTCAACAAAAAAACATTGATAACACCAACAAGTGCAACAATAAACTCAATGTTGAAAATCACCAACAAATTCAACAACAACCTCAACATTGAAAATCACGAACAAATAAAACAACAACCTCAACTTTGAAAAGTACAAAAAAGTTGAAAAAAGAACATTGATAACACCAACAAATTCAACAACAACCTCAATACTGAAAATCACCAACAAATTCAACAACCTCAACATTGAAAACCACCATCAAATTCATCAACCACCTTAAGTTTAAAAAAGACGAACAAGTTCAACAAAAAATATTGTTAAATCCAACAAATTCAACAACAACCTCAGCACTGAAAATCACCAACAAATTCAACAACAACCTCAACATTGAAAATCACCAACAAATTCAACAACAACCTCAACAAAGAAAAACACCAAAAAATTCAACAACCACAACATTGAAAAACAATAACAAATTCAACAACAACCTCAACCTTTAAAAGTAGAAAACAGTTGAAAAAATAACGTTGATAATACCAACAAATTCAACAACAACTTCAATATTGAAAATCACCAACAAATTCAACAACCTCAACATTGAACAACACCTACAAATTCAACAACAACCTCAACATTGAATAACACCTACAAATTCAACAACAACCTCAACATTGAAAAACACCAGAAAATTCAACAACAACCGCAACATTGAAAAATAGCAACAAATTCAACAACAACCTCAACATTGTAAAATACAAAAAAAGTTCAAAAAATATAGTTGATAACACCAACAAATTCAACAACAAACTCAATATTGAAAATCAACATAAATTCAACAACACCAACATTGAAAAAAAAAAACAAATGCAACAACAGCCGCAACATTGAAACAAACCAACACATTCATCAACAAGCTAAACTTTCAAAAATACAAAAATGTTCAAAAAATAACATGGATAATAGTAACAAATTCATTAACAACCTCAACATTGAAAAACACCAACAACATTTAACAACAACCTCAACAATTAAAAACAACAAAAAATTCAACAAAAACCTCAATATTCAAAATCATCAACAAATTCAACAACAACCTCAACTTTTAAAAGAGAAAAAGTTCATAAAAACATTGATAACACCAACAAATTCAACAATAACCACATAATTGAAAGACACCAGCATATTCAACAACAACCTCAATATTGAAAGTCACCAACAAATTCAACAACAACCTAAATATTGAAAGACACCAACATATTCAACAACAACCTCAATATTGAAAGACACCAACAACTTCCAAAACAACCTCAACATTGAAAAATGCCAACAAATTCAACAGCAATCTCAACCTTTAAAAGTACAAAAAAGTTCTAAAAAGATATTTGATAACACTAAAAAAGTTAACAACAACCTCAATATTGAAAATCACCAACAAATTCAACAACCTCAACATTGAAAAACACCAAAAAATTCAACAACAACCTCAATATTGAAAATCATCAACAAATTCAAGAACAAACTCAATATTGAAAAACATCAACAAATTCAACAACATCACCATTGTAAAACAGCAACAAATTCAACAACAAACTCAACATTGAAAAAGACCAACAGATTCATCACAAGCTGAACTTTTAAAAGAAGAGAAAAAGTTCAAAAAATAACATTGATAACACCAACAACTTCAAAAATAACCTCAATGTTGAAAGGCAGGAACGAATTTAACAACAAACTCAATATTGAAAGTCAACAATAAATTCAACAACAACCTCAATATTGAAAGACACCAACAAATTCAACAACAAACTCAACATTGAAAATCACCAACAAATTCAACAACCTCCGCATTGAAAAATACAAAAAAGTTCAAAAAATAACATTGATAACATCAAGAACTTCAACAACCTCAACAATTCAAAACACCAAAAAATATTCAACAACAACCGCAACATTGAAAAACACCAACAAATTAAACAACAACCTCAACATTGAAATACACCAACAAATTCAACTCCAGCTTCAACTTTGAATAATACAAAAAAGATCCAAAAATAACATTGATAACAGCAACAAATTCAAAAACAACCTCAATATTGAAAATCACCAACAAATTCAACAACAAACACAACATTGAAAAACGCCAACAAATTCAACAACAAACTCAACTTTAAAAATACAAACAACTTCAACAAAAAAACATTGATAACACCATCAAATTCAACAAAAAACACAATATTGGAAATCACCAACAAATTGAACAACATCAACATTGCAAAAACCAACAAATTAAACAACAACGTCAACACTGAATAACAACAATAAATTCAACAACAAATACAACATTGAAAAACACCAACATATTCAACAACAAGCTCAACTTTCAAAAATACAAAAAAGTTCAAAAAAGAACATTGATAACACTAACAAATTCAACAACAACCTCAATATTGAAAATCACCAACAAATTCAATAACCTCAGCATTTAAAATCACCAACAAATTGAACAATAACCTTAACTATTAAAAATACAAACAAGTTCAACAAAAGACATTGATAACACCAACAAATTCAACAACAACCTCAACAATGTAAAACTTCAACAAATTCAACAACCACCTCAACATTTAAAAACACCAACAAATTCAACAACAAGCTCAACTTTCAAAAATACAAAAAATTTCAAAAAATAACATTGATAACGCCAACAAATTCAAAAACAACTTCAACTTTGAAAAACACCAACAAATTTATCAACAACCTCAACAATTAAAAACAACAAATAATTCAACAAAAACCTGAACATTGTAAAACACCAACAAATTCAACGACAACCTCAATATTGAAAGACACCAACAAGTTCAACAACAACCTCAACATTGAAAAACACCAACAACTTCAACAATCTCAACAATGAATAACACCAAAAAATTCAACAACAACCGTAAGATTGTAAAATACAAAAAAGTTCAAAAAACAAAGTTGATAACACCAACAAATTCAACAACAAACTCAACATTGAAAATCGCCAACAAATTCAACAACATCAACATTGAAAAACACCAACAAATTCATCAACAAGATCAACTTTCAAAAATACAAAAAAGTTCAAAAAATAACATTGATAACAGCAACCAATTCAACAACAACCTCAACATTGAAAATTACCAACAAGTTCAACAACAACCTCAACATTTAACAGAAGAGAAAAAATTCAAAAAAACATTGATAACACCAACAAATTCAACAATAACCGCAATATTGAAAGACAGGAACAAATTCAACAACAACCTCAATATTGAAAGTCAACAACCAATTCAACAACAACCTCAATATTGAAATACATTAACAAATTCAACAACAACCTCAACATTGAAAAACACCAACAAATTCAAGAACAACCTCAACATTAAAAAAATACAACAAATTCATCAACAAGCTGAACTTTTAAAAATACAAAAAAGTTCAAAACATAACATTGATAACAGCAACAAATTCAACAACAACGTCAACATTGAAAAGCACTAACAAATTCAACATCAACGTCAACATTGAAAAATGAAACAAAGTTCAAAAAATAACATTGATAACACCAACAAATTCAACAAAAAACTCAATATGGGAAATCACCAACAAATTCAACAACATCAACATTGCAAAAAACCAACAAATTAAACAACAACCTCAACATTGAATAACAACAATAAATTCAACAACAAACACAACATTTAAAAACACCAACATATTAAACAACAAGCTCAACTTTCTAAAATACGAAAAAGTTCAAAGAAGAACATTGATAACACCAACAAATTGAACAACATCCTCAGAATTGAAAATCATCAACAAATTCAACATCCTCAACATTGAAAAGCACCAACAAATTCAACAACAACCACAACATTGAAAAACACCAACAAATTTAACAACAACGTCAACAATGATAAACACCAATAAATTTAACAAAAAACTCAACATTGAAAAACAATGACAAATTCAACAACAACCTTAACCTTTAAAAGTAGAAAACAGTTGAAAAAACAACGTTGATAATACCAACAAATTCAACAACAACTTCAATATTGAAAATCACCAACAAATTCAACAACAACCTCAACATTGAATAACACCTACAAATTCAACAACAACCTCAACATTGAAAAACACCAGAAAATTCAACAACAACCACAACATTGTAAAATACAAAAAAGTTCAAAAAATATAGTTGATAACACCAACAAATTCAACAACAAACTCAATATTGAAAATCAACATAAATTCAACAACATCAACATTGAAAAAAACCAACAAATGCAACAACAGCCGCAACATTGAAACAAACCAACACATTTATCAACAAGCTAAACTTTCAAAAATACAAAAATTTTCAAAAAATAACATGGATAATAGTAACAAATTCAATAACAACCTCAACATTGAAAAACACCAACAACATTTAACAACAACCTCAACAATTAAAAACAACAAAAAATTCAACAAAAACCTCAATATTCAAAATCACCAACAAATTCAACAACAGCCTCAACTTTTAAAAGAGAAAAAGTTCATAAAAACATTGATAACACCAACAAATTCAACAATAACCACATAATTGAAAGACACCAGCATATTCAACAACAACCTCAATATTGAAAGTCACCAACAAATTCAACAACAACCTAAATATTGAAAGACACCAACATATTCAACAACAACCTCAATATTGAAAGACACCAACAACTTCCACAACAACCTCAACATTGAAAAACGCCAACAAATTCAACAGCAATCTCAACCTTTAAAAGTACAAAAAAGTTCTAAAAAGATATTTGATAACACTAAAAAAGTTAACAACAACCTTAATATTGAAAATCACCAACAAATTCAACAACCTCAACATTGAAAAACACCAAAAAATTCAACAACAACCTCAATATTGAAAATCACCAACAAATTCAACAACCTCAACAATAAAAAACAACAACAAATTCAACAACAACCTCAATATTGAAAGACACCAACAAATTCAAGAACAAACTCAATATTGAAAAACATCAACAAATTCAACAACATCACCATTGTAAAACAGCAACAAATTCAACAACAAACTCAACATTGAAAAAGACCAACAGATTCATCACAAGCTGAACTTTTAAAAGAAGAGAAAAAGTTCAAAAAATAACATTGATAACACGAACAACTTCAAAAAGAACCTCAATGTTGAAAGACAGGAACAAATTTAACAACAAACTCAATATTGAAAGTCAACAATAAATTCAACAACAACATCAATATTGAAAGACACCAACAAATTCAACAACAAACTCAACATTGAAAAACGCCAACAAATTAAACAACAATCTCAACATTAAAAAAAACACCAACAACTTCAACAACCTTAATATTGAAAGACACCAACCTATTCAACAACAACCTCAACATTGAAAAACACCAACAAATTCAACAACAACCTCAACCTTTAAAAGTACAAAAAAGTTCAAAAAAGAACTTTGATAACACCTATAAATTCAACAACAACCTCAACATTGAAAAACACCAATAAATTCAACAACAACCTGAACTTTGAAAAACTCCAACAAATTCAACAACAACCTCAACATTGAAAAACACCAAAAAAATTCAACACCAACCACAACATTGAAAAATACAAAAAAGTTCAATACATAACATTGATAATGCCAATAAATTCAACAACAAACTCAATATTGAATATCACAAACAACTTCAACAATATCAACATTGAAAAACACAAACAAATTGAACAACAACCTAGCATTGAAAAACACTAACAAATTCAACAACAAACTCAACTTTTAAAAACACCAACAAATTCAACAACTTCAACATTGCAAAAAACCAACAAATTAAACAACAACCTCAACATTGAATAACAACAAAAAATTCAACAACAAACACAACACTGAAAAACACCAACATATTCAACAACAATCTCAACTTTCAAAAATACAAAAAAGTTCAAAAAAGAACATTGATAACACTAACAAATTCAACAACAACCTCAATATTGAAAATCACAAACAAATTCAACAACCTCAGCATTGAAAAATACAAAAAAGTTCAAACAATAACATTGATAACACCAACAACTTCAACAACCTCAACAATTAAAAACACCAAAAAATTCAACAACAACCACAACATTGAAAAACACCAACAAATTCAACAACAACCTCAACATTGAAATACACCAACAAATTCAACTCCATCTTCAACTTTGAATAATACAAAAAAGTTCTAAAAATAACATTGATAACAGCAACAAATTCAACAACAACCTGAAGATTGAAAAACACCAACAAATTCAGCAACAACCTCAACATTGAAAATTTCCAACAAATTCAACAACCTCAACACTGAAAAATACAAAAAAGTCCAAAAAATAACATTGATAACACGAACAAATTCAACATCAACCTCAACATTGAAAAATGCAAAGAAGTTCAAAAAATTACATGGATAACACCAACAAATTCAAAAACAACCTCAATATTGAAAATCACCAACTAATACAACAACAACCACAAAATTGAATAACGCCAACAAATTCAACAACAAACTCAACTTTTAAAAATACAAACAACTTCAACAAAAAAACATGGATAACACCATCAAATTCAACAGAAAACACAATATTGGAAATCACCAACAAATTGAACAACATCAACATTGCAAAAACCAACAAATTAAACAACAACCTCAATATTGAAAATCACCAACAAATTCAATAACCTCAGCATTGAAAATCACCAACAAATTCAACAATAACCTTAACTTTTAAAAATGCAAACAAGTTCAACAAAAGACATTGATAAAACCAACAAATTCAACAACAACCTCAACATTGAAAAACACCAACAAATTTATCAACAACCTCAACAATTAAAGACAACAAAAATTTCAACAAAAACATCAATATTGAAAGTCTCCAACAAATTCAACAACAACGTCAATATTGAATGACACCAACAACTTCAACAACAACCTCAACATTGAAAAACGCCAACAAATTCAACAACAACCTCAACTTTTAAAAATACAAACAACTTCAAAAAAAAACATTGATAACACCAACAAATTCAACAAAAAACTCAATATTGGAAATCACCAACAAATTCAACAACATCAACATTGCAAAAAACCAACAAATTAAACAACAACCTCAACATTGAAAAACACCAACAAATTTATCAACAACCTCATCAATTAAAAACAACATAAAATTCCACAAAAACTTCAATATTGAAAATCACCAACAAATTCAACAACAACCTCAACTTTTAAAAGAAGAGAAAAAGTTCAAAAAAAAATTGATAACACCAACAAATTCAACGACCTCAATATTGAAAGACACCAAAAAATTCAACAGCAACCTCAATATTGAAAGTCACCAAAAAATTCAACAACAACCTCAATATTGAATGACACCAACAAATTCAACAACAATCTCAACCTTTAAAAGTACAAAAAAGTTCAAAAAAGAACTTTGATAACACCAATAAATTCAACAACAACCTCAATATTGAAAATCACCAACAAATTCAACAAACACAACATTGAAAAACATCAACAAATTCAAGAAGAACCTTAACTTTTAAAAATACAAACAAGTTCAACAAAAGACATTGAAAACACCAAGAAATTCAACAAACAACCTCAACAGTGCAAAACACCAACAAATTCAACAACAACCTCAACATTGAAAAACACCAACAAATTCAACAATAACATCAACATTGAAAAAACACCAACAACTTCAACAACCTCAACAATTAAAAACACCAAAAAATTCAACAACAACCACGACATTGAAAACAACAAAAAAGTTCAAAAAATATAATTGATAACGCCAACAAATTCAACAACAAACTCAATGTTGAAAATAACCAACAAATTCAACAATACCAACATTGAAAAACACCAACAAATTCAACAACAACCTCAACATTGAAAAACACGAACAAATTCAACGACAACTTCAACTTTGAATAATACAAAAAAGTTCAAAAAATAACATTGATAACAGCGACAAATTCAACAACAACCCGAACATTGAAAAACACCAACAAATTCAACCAGAACCTCAAAATTGAAAAACACCAACAAATTCAGCAACAACCTCAACATTGAAAAATACCAACAAATTCAACAACCTCAACATTGAAAAATACAAGAAAGTCCAAAAAATAACATTGATAACACCATTAATTCAACAACAACCTCAATATTGAAAATCACGAACAAATTCAACAACAACCTCAACATTGAAAAACACCAACAAATTAAACAGCAACCTCAACATTGAAAAATGCAAAGTTCAAAAAATAACATTGATAACACCAACAAATTCAACAACAACCTCAACAATGAAAAACTCCAACAAATTCAACAACAACCTCCACATTGAAAAACACCAACAAAATCAAAAACAAACTCAACATTGAAAAAACACCAACAACTTCAACAAACTCAATAATGCAAAACAACAGAAAATTCAACAGCAACGGCAATTTTGAAAAATATAAATAAGTTCAAAAAATACCATTCATAATGCCAACAAAATCAACAACAAACTCACTATTGAAAATCACCAACAAATTGAACAATATCAACATTGAAAATCGCCAACAAATTCAACAACAACCTCAACATTTAAAAGAAGAGAAAAAGTTCAAAAAAAACATTGATAACACCAACCAATTCAACGACCTCAATTTTGAAAGACACCAACAAATTCAACAACAACCTCAATATTGAAAGTCACCACCAAATTCAACATCAACCTCAATATTGAAAGACACCAACAAATTCAACAACAACCTCAATATTGAAAGACAAAAACAAATTCAACAACAACCTCAACATTGAAAAAAACCAGCAACTTAAACAACCTCAACAACGAAAAACACCAAAAAATTCAACAGCAGCCTTAACATTGAAAAATACAGAAAATTCAAAAGTTATCATTGATAATAACCAACAAATTCAACAACAAACTCAATATTTATAATGACCAACAAATTCATCAAAATCAACATTGAAAAACACCAACAAATTCAACAACAACCCCAATATTGAAAAACACCACTAAATTCAACAACAACCTCAACATTGAACATCACAAACAAATTCAACAACAAACTCAGCATTGAAAAAAACCAACAAATTCAACAACAACCTCAACTTTCAAAAATATAATAAATGTTCAAAAAATAACATTGATAACAGCAACAAATTCAACAATAAACTCAACCTTGTAAAACAGCAACACATTCAACTGCAACCTCAACAATGAAAAACACCAACAAATTCAACAACAACCTCAACATTCAAAAATACCAACAAATTTAACAACAACCTCAACAATTAAAAACAACAAAAAATTCAACAGAAACCTCAATATTGAAAATCATCAACAAATTCAACAACAACCTCCACTTTTAAAAGAAGAGAAAAAGTTCAAAAAAAACATTGATAACACCAACAAATTCACCGACCTCAATATTGAAAGACACCAACAAATTCAACAACAACCTCAATATTAAAAGTCACCACCAAAATCAACAACAACCTCAATGTTGAAAGACACCACCAAATTCAAAAACAACCTCAACATTGAAAAACGCCAACAAATTAAACAACAACCTCAATATTGAAAATCACCAACAAATTCAACAACCTCAACATTGAAAAAGCACCAATAAATTCAACAACAACCTGAACTTTGAAAAACTCCAACAAATTCAACAACAACCTCAACATTGAAAAACACCAAAAAAATTCAACGACAACCACAACATTGAAAAATACAAAAAGGTTCAATACATAACATTGATAATGCCAATAAATTCAACAACAAACTCAATATTGAATATCAGAAACAACTTCAACAATATCAACATTGAAAAACACAAACAAATTCAACAACAACCTCAGCATTGAAAAAAACTAACAAATTCAACAACAACCTAAACATTGAACAACACCAACAAATTCAACATCAACCTCAACAATGAAAAAAGCAAAGGAGTTCAAAAAATAACATTGATAACATCAACAAATTCAACAACAACCTCAATATTGAAAAACATCAACAAATGCAACAACAACCTCAACATTGAAAAACGCCAACAAATTCAACAGCAAAGTCAACTTTTAAAAATACAAACAACTTCAACAAAAAAAAAATGATAACACCAACAAATTTAACAAAAAACTCAATATTGGAAACCATCAACAAATTCAACAACATCAACATTGCAAAAAAATCAATAAATTCAACAACAACCTCAAAATTGAAAAATACAAAAAAGATCAAAAAATAACGTTGATAACACCAACAAATTCAACAACAACCTCAATTTTGAAAATCACTAACAAATTCAACAACATCACCATTGAAAAACACCAACAAATTCAACAAGCTCAACTTTCAAAAATACAATGAAGTTCAAAAAATAACATTGATAGCAGCAACAAATTCAACAACAACCTCAACATTGACAAACACCAACAAATTCAACTACTTCTTTGATAAATACAAAAAAGTTCAAAAAAGAACATTGATAACAGCAACAAATTCAATAAGAACCTTAATATTCAATGACACCAACAAATTCAACACCAACTCAACATTGAAAAACACCACCAAATTCAACAATAACCTCATATTGAGAGACACCAACAATTTCAACAACATCCTCAACATTGAAAAACCGCAACAACTTCAACAACCTCTACAATGAAAAGCACCAAAAAATTAAAACAACAACCTCAACTTTGAAAAATACAAAAACGTTCAAAAAATAACATTAATAACACCAACAAATTCAACAACAAAATCAACATTGAAAAACACCAACAAATTCAACAACAACCTCAACATTGAAAAACACCAATAAATTCATCAACAACCTCAACTTTGAAAAACACCAGCAAATTCAACAACAAGCTCAACATTGAAAAAAACCAACAAATTCGACAACAACCTCAACTTTCAAAACTATAATAAATGTTCAAAAAATAACATTGATAACAGCAACAAATTCAACAACAACCTCAACGTTGAAAAACATCAACAACTTCAACTACTACCTCAACAATGAAAAAAAACAACAACCTCAACATTCAAAAATACCAACAAATTCAACAACAAACTCAACAATGAATAACACCAATAAATTCAACAACGTCAACATTGAAAAACACCAACAAAATCAACCCGAACCTCAAAATTGAAAAATACAAAAAAGTTCCAAAAATAACATTGATAACAGCAACAAATTCAACAACAACCTCAATATTGAAAAATAAGAACAAATTCAATAACCGCAACATTGAAAAATAATAAAAAATTCAACAAACTCAACATTGAAAAATACAAAAAAGTCCAAAAAATAACATTGATAACAGCAACAAATTCAACAACAACCTCAATATTGAAAGACACCAACAACTTCCACAACAACCTCAACATTGAAAAACGCCAACAAATTCAACAGCAATCTCAACCTTTAAAAGTACAAAAAAGTTCTAAAAAGATATTTGATAACACTAAAAAAGTTAACAACAACCTTAATATTGAAAATCACCAACAAATTCAACAACCTCAACATTGAAAAACACCAAAAAATTCAACAACAACCTCAATATTGAAAATCACCAACAAATTCAACAACCTCAACAATAAAAAACAACAACAAATTCAACAACAACCTCAATATTGAAAGACACCAACAAATTCAAGAACAAACTCAATATTGAAAAACATCAACAAATTCAACAACATCACCATTGTAAAACAGCAACAAATTCAACAACAAACTCAACATTGAAAAAGACCAACAGATTCATCACAAGCTGAACTTTTAAAAGAAGAGAAAAAGTTCAAAAAATAACATTGATAACACGAACAACTTCAAAAAGAACCTCAATGTTGAAAGACAGGAACAAATTTAACAACAAACTCAATATTGAAAGTCAACAATAAATTCAACAACAACATCAATATTGAAAGACACCAACAAATTCAACAACAAACTCAACATTGAAAAACGCCAACAAATTAAACAACAATCTCAACATTAAAAAAAACACCAACAACTTCAACAACCTTAATATTGAAAGACACCAACCTATTCAACAACAACCTCAACATTGAAAAACACCAACAAATTCAACAACAACCTCAACCTTTAAAAGTACAAAAAAGTTCAAAAAAGAACTTTGATAACACCTATAAATTCAACAACAACCTCAACATTGAAAAACACCAATAAATTCAACAACAACCTGAACTTTGAAAAACTCCAACAAATTCAACAACAACCTCAACATTGAAAAACACCAAAAAAATTCAACACCAACCACAACATTGAAAAATACAAAAAAGTTCAATACATAACATTGATAATGCCAATAAATTCAACAACAAACTCAATATTGAATATCACAAACAACTTCAACAATATCAACATTGAAAAACACAAACAAATTGAACAACAACCTAGCATTGAAAAACACTAACAAATTCAACAACAAACTCAACTTTTAAAAACACCAACAAATTCAACAACTTCAACATTGCAAAAAACCAACAAATTAAACAACAACCTCAACATTGAATAACAACAAAAAATTCAACAACAAACACAACACTGAAAAACACCAACATATTCAACAACAATCTCAACTTTCAAAAATACAAAAAAGTTCAAAAAAGAACATTGATAACACTAACAAATTCAACAACAACCTCAATATTGAAAATCACAAACAAATTCAACAACCTCAGCATTGAAAAATACAAAAAAGTTCAAACAATAACATTGATAACACCAACAACTTCAACAACCTCAACAATTAAAAACACCAAAAAATTCAACAACAACCACAACATTGAAAAACACCAACAAATTCAACAACAACCTCAACATTGAAATACACCAACAAATTCAACTCCATCTTCAACTTTGAATAATACAAAAAAGTTCTAAAAATAACATTGATAACAGCAACAAATTCAACAACAACCTGAAGATTGAAAAACACCAACAAATTCAGCAACAACCTCAACATTGAAAATTTCCAACAAATTCAACAACCTCAACACTGAAAAATACAAAAAAGTCCAAAAAATAACATTGATAACACGAACAAATTCAACATCAACCTCAACATTGAAAAATGCAAAGAAGTTCAAAAAATTACATGGATAACACCAACAAATTCAAAAACAACCTCAATATTGAAAATCACCAACTAATACAACAACAACCACAAAATTGAATAACGCCAACAAATTCAACAACAAACTCAACTTTTAAAAATACAAACAACTTCAACAAAAAAACATGGATAACACCATCAAATTCAACAGAAAACACAATATTGGAAATCACCAACAAATTGAACAACATCAACATTGCAAAAACCAACAAATTAAACAACAACCTCAATATTGAAAATCACCAACAAATTCAATAACCTCAGCATTGAAAATCACCAACAAATTCAACAATAACCTTAACTTTTAAAAATGCAAACAAGTTCAACAAAAGACATTGATAAAACCAACAAATTCAACAACAACCTCAACATTGAAAAACACCAACAAATTTATCAACAACCTCAACAATTAAAGACAACAAAAATTTCAACAAAAACATCAATATTGAAAGTCTCCAACAAATTCAACAACAACGTCAATATTGAATGACACCAACAACTTCAACAACAACCTCAACATTGAAAAACGCCAACAAATTCAACAACAACCTCAACTTTTAAAAATACAAACAACTTCAAAAAAAAACATTGATAACACCAACAAATTCAACAAAAAACTCAATATTGGAAATCACCAACAAATTCAACAACATCAACATTGCAAAAAACCAACAAATTAAACAACAACCTCAACATTGAAAAACACCAACAAATTTATCAACAACCTCATCAATTAAAAACAACATAAAATTCCACAAAAACTTCAATATTGAAAATCACCAACAAATTCAACAACAACCTCAACTTTTAAAAGAAGAGAAAAAGTTCAAAAAAAAATTGATAACACCAACAAATTCAACGACCTCAATATTGAAAGACACCAAAAAATTCAACAGCAACCTCAATATTGAAAGTCACCAAAAAATTCAACAACAACCTCAATATTGAATGACACCAACAAATTCAACAACAATCTCAACCTTTAAAAGTACAAAAAAGTTCAAAAAAGAACTTTGATAACACCAATAAATTCAACAACAACCTCAATATTGAAAATCACCAACAAATTCAACAAACACAACATTGAAAAACATCAACAAATTCAAGAAGAACCTTAACTTTTAAAAATACAAACAAGTTCAACAAAAGACATTGAAAACACCAAGAAATTCAACAAACAACCTCAACAGTGCAAAACACCAACAAATTCAACAACAACCTCAACATTGAAAAACACCAACAAATTCAACAATAACATCAACATTGAAAAAACACCAACAACTTCAACAACCTCAACAATTAAAAACACCAAAAAATTCAACAACAACCACGACATTGAAAACAACAAAAAAGTTCAAAAAATATAATTGATAACGCCAACAAATTCAACAACAAACTCAATGTTGAAAATAACCAACAAATTCAACAATACCAACATTGAAAAACACCAACAAATTCAACAACAACCTCAACATTGAAAAACACGAACAAATTCAACGACAACTTCAACTTTGAATAATACAAAAAAGTTCAAAAAATAACATTGATAACAGCGACAAATTCAACAACAACCCGAACATTGAAAAACACCAACAAATTCAACCAGAACCTCAAAATTGAAAAACACCAACAAATTCAGCAACAACCTCAACATTGAAAAATACCAACAAATTCAACAACCTCAACATTGAAAAATACAAGAAAGTCCAAAAAATAACATTGATAACACCATTAATTCAACAACAACCTCAATATTGAAAATCACGAACAAATTCAACAACAACCTCAACATTGAAAAACACCAACAAATTAAACAGCAACCTCAACATTGAAAAATGCAAAGTTCAAAAAATAACATTGATAACACCAACAAATTCAACAACAACCTCAACAATGAAAAACTCCAACAAATTCAACAACAACCTCCACATTGAAAAACACCAACAAAATCAAAAACAAACTCAACATTGAAAAAACACCAACAACTTCAACAAACTCAATAATGCAAAACAACAGAAAATTCAACAGCAACGGCAATTTTGAAAAATATAAATAAGTTCAAAAAATACCATTCATAATGCCAACAAAATCAACAACAAACTCACTATTGAAAATCACCAACAAATTGAACAATATCAACATTGAAAATCGCCAACAAATTCAACAACAACCTCAACATTTAAAAGAAGAGAAAAAGTTCAAAAAAAACATTGATAACACCAACCAATTCAACGACCTCAATTTTGAAAGACACCAACAAATTCAACAACAACCTCAATATTGAAAGTCACCACCAAATTCAACATCAACCTCAATATTGAAAGACACCAACAAATTCAACAACAACCTCAATATTGAAAGACAAAAACAAATTCAACAACAACCTCAACATTGAAAAAAACCAGCAACTTAAACAACCTCAACAACGAAAAACACCAAAAAATTCAACAGCAGCCTTAACATTGAAAAATACAGAAAATTCAAAAGTTATCATTGATAATAACCAACAAATTCAACAACAAACTCAATATTTATAATGACCAACAAATTCATCAAAATCAACATTGAAAAACACCAACAAATTCAACAACAACCCCAATATTGAAAAACACCACTAAATTCAACAACAACCTCAACATTGAACATCACAAACAAATTCAACAACAAACTCAGCATTGAAAAAAACCAACAAATTCAACAACAACCTCAACTTTCAAAAATATAATAAATGTTCAAAAAATAACATTGATAACAGCAACAAATTCAACAATAAACTCAACCTTGTAAAACAGCAACACATTCAACTGCAACCTCAACAATGAAAAACACCAACAAATTCAACAACAACCTCAACATTCAAAAATACCAACAAATTTAACAACAACCTCAACAATTAAAAACAACAAAAAATTCAACAGAAACCTCAATATTGAAAATCATCAACAAATTCAACAACAACCTCCACTTTTAAAAGAAGAGAAAAAGTTCAAAAAAAACATTGATAACACCAACAAATTCACCGACCTCAATATTGAAAGACACCAACAAATTCAACAACAACCTCAATATTAAAAGTCACCACCAAAATCAACAACAACCTCAATGTTGAAAGACACCACCAAATTCAAAAACAACCTCAACATTGAAAAACGCCAACAAATTAAACAACAACCTCAATATTGAAAATCACCAACAAATTCAACAACCTCAACATTGAAAAAGCACCAATAAATTCAACAACAACCTGAACTTTGAAAAACTCCAACAAATTCAACAACAACCTCAACATTGAAAAACACCAAAAAAATTCAACGACAACCACAACATTGAAAAATACAAAAAGGTTCAATACATAACATTGATAATGCCAATAAATTCAACAACAAACTCAATATTGAATATCAGAAACAACTTCAACAATATCAACATTGAAAAACACAAACAAATTCAACAACAACCTCAGCATTGAAAAAAACTAACAAATTCAACAACAACCTAAACATTGAACAACACCAACAAATTCAACATCAACCTCAACAATGAAAAAAGCAAAGGAGTTCAAAAAATAACATTGATAACATCAACAAATTCAACAACAACCTCAATATTGAAAAACATCAACAAATGCAACAACAACCTCAACATTGAAAAACGCCAACAAATTCAACAGCAAAGTCAACTTTTAAAAATACAAACAACTTCAACAAAAAAAAAATGATAACACCAACAAATTTAACAAAAAACTCAATATTGGAAACCATCAACAAATTCAACAACATCAACATTGCAAAAAAATCAATAAATTCAACAACAACCTCAAAATTGAAAAATACAAAAAAGATCAAAAAATAACGTTGATAACACCAACAAATTCAACAACAACCTCAATTTTGAAAATCACTAACAAATTCAACAACATCACCATTGAAAAACACCAACAAATTCAACAAGCTCAACTTTCAAAAATACAATGAAGTTCAAAAAATAACATTGATAGCAGCAACAAATTCAACAACAACCTCAACATTGACAAACACCAACAAATTCAACTACTTCTTTGATAAATACAAAAAAGTTCAAAAAAGAACATTGATAACAGCAACAAATTCAATAAGAACCTTAATATTCAATGACACCAACAAATTCAACACCAACTCAACATTGAAAAACACCACCAAATTCAACAATAACCTCATATTGAGAGACACCAACAATTTCAACAACATCCTCAACATTGAAAAACCGCAACAACTTCAACAACCTCTACAATGAAAAGCACCAAAAAATTAAAACAACAACCTCAACTTTGAAAAATACAAAAACGTTCAAAAAATAACATTAATAACACCAACAAATTCAACAACAAAATCAACATTGAAAAACACCAACAAATTCAACAACAACCTCAACATTGAAAAACACCAATAAATTCATCAACAACCTCAACTTTGAAAAACACCAGCAAATTCAACAACAAGCTCAACATTGAAAAAAACCAACAAATTCGACAACAACCTCAACTTTCAAAACTATAATAAATGTTCAAAAAATAACATTGATAACAGCAACAAATTCAACAACAACCTCAACGTTGAAAAACATCAACAACTTCAACTACTACCTCAACAATGAAAAAAAACAACAACCTCAACATTCAAAAATACCAACAAATTCAACAACAAACTCAACAATGAATAACACCAATAAATTCAACAACGTCAACATTGAAAAACACCAACAAAATCAACCCGAACCTCAAAATTGAAAAATACAAAAAAGTTCCAAAAATAACATTGATAACAGCAACAAATTCAACAACAACCTCAATATTGAAAAATAAGAACAAATTCAATAACCGCAACATTGAAAAATAATAAAAAATTCAACAAACTCAACATTGAAAAATACAAAAAAGTCCAAAAAATAACATTGATAACAGCAACAAATTCAACAACAACCTCAACATTGAAAATCAGCAACAAATTCAACTACAACCTCAACAATGAAAAACACCAACAAATTCAACAACAACCTCAACATTCAAAAATATCAACAAATTTAACAACAACCTCAACAATTAAAAACAAAAAATTCAACAGAAACCTCAATATTGAAAATCATCAACAAATTCAACAACAACCTCCACTTTTAAAAGAAGAGAAAAAGTTCAAAAAAAACATTGATAACACCAACGAATTCACCGATCTCAATATTGAAAGACACCAACAAATTCAACAACAACCTCAATATTAAAAGTCACCACCAAAATCAACAACAACCTCAATGTTGAAAGACACCAACAAATTCAAAAACAACCTCAACATTGAAAAACGCCAACAAATTCAACAACAACCTCTACTTTTAAATGTACAAAAAAGTTCAAAAAAGATCATTGATAAAACCAAAAAATTCAACAACAACCTCAATATTGAAAATCACCAACAAATTCAACAACCTCAACATTGAAAAACATCAATAAATTCAACAACAACCTGAACTTTGAAAAACTCCAACAAATTCAACAGCAACCTCAACATTGAAAAACACCAAAAAATTCAACAACAACCGCAACATTGAAAAATACAAAAAAGTTCAATACATAACATTGATAATGCCAATAAATTCAACAACAAACTCAATATTGAATATCACAAACAACTTCAACAATATCAACATTGAAAAACACCAACAAATTCATCAACAAGATCAACTTTCAAAAATACAAAAAAGTTCAAAAAATAACATTGATAACAGCAACCAATTCAACAACAACCTCAACATTGAAAATTACCAACAAGTTCAACAACAACCTCAACATTTAACAGAAGAGAAAAAATTCAAAAAAACATTGATAACACCAACAAATTCAACAATAACCGCAATATTGAAAGACAGGAACAAATTCAACAACAACCTCAATATTGAAAGTCAACAACCAATTCAACAACAACCTCAATATTGAAATACATTAACAAATTCAACAACAACCTCAACATTGAAAAACACCAACAAATTCAAGAACAACCTCAACATTAAAAAAATACAACAAATTCATCAACAAGCTGAACTTTTAAAAATACAAAAAAGTTCAAAACATAACATTGATAACAGCAACAAATTCAACAACAACGTCAACATTGAAAAGCACTAACAAATTCAACATCAACGTCAACATTGAAAAATGAAACAAAGTTCAAAAAATAACATTGATAACACCAACAAATTCAACAAAAAACTCAATATGGGAAATCACCAACAAATTCAACAACATCAACATTGCAAAAAACCAACAAATTAAACAACAACCTCAACATTGAATAACAACAATAAATTCAACAACAAACACAACATTTAAAAACACCAACATATTAAACAACAAGCTCAACTTTCTAAAATACGAAAAAGTTCAAAGAAGAACATTGATAACACCAACAAATTGAACAACATCCTCAGAATTGAAAATCATCAACAAATTCAACATCCTCAACATTGAAAAGCACCAACAAATTCAACAACAACCACAACATTGAAAAACACCAACAAATTTAACAACAACGTCAACAATGATAAACACCAATAAATTTAACAAAAAACTCAACATTGAAAAACAATGACAAATTCAACAACAACCTTAACCTTTAAAAGTAGAAAACAGTTGAAAAAACAACGTTGATAATACCAACAAATTCAACAACAACTTCAATATTGAAAATCACCAACAAATTCAACAACAACCTCAACATTGAATAACACCTACAAATTCAACAACAACCTCAACATTGAAAAACACCAGAAAATTCAACAACAACCACAACATTGTAAAATACAAAAAAGTTCAAAAAATATAGTTGATAACACCAACAAATTCAACAACAAACTCAATATTGAAAATCAACATAAATTCAACAACATCAACATTGAAAAAAACCAACAAATGCAACAACAGCCGCAACATTGAAACAAACCAACACATTTATCAACAAGCTAAACTTTCAAAAATACAAAAATTTTCAAAAAATAACATGGATAATAGTAACAAATTCAATAACAACCTCAACATTGAAAAACACCAACAACATTTAACAACAACCTCAACAATTAAAAACAACAAAAAATTCAACAAAAACCTCAATATTCAAAATCACCAACAAATTCAACAACAGCCTCAACTTTTAAAAGAGAAAAAGTTCATAAAAACATTGATAACACCAACAAATTCAACAATAACCACATAATTGAAAGACACCAGCATATTCAACAACAACCTCAATATTGAAAGTCACCAACAAATTCAACAACAACCTAAATATTGAAAGACACCAACATATTCAACAACAACCTCAATATTGAAAGACACCAACAACTTCCACAACAACCTCAACATTGAAAAACGCCAACAAATTCAACAGCAATCTCAACCTTTAAAAGTACAAAAAAGTTCTAAAAAGATATTTGATAACACTAAAAAAGTTAACAACAACCTTAATATTGAAAATCACCAACAAATTCAACAACCTCAACATTGAAAAACACCAAAAAATTCAACAACAACCTCAATATTGAAAATCACCAACAAATTCAACAACCTCAACAATAAAAAACAACAACAAATTCAACAACAACCTCAATATTGAAAGACACCAACAAATTCAAGAACAAACTCAATATTGAAAAACATCAACAAATTCAACAACATCACCATTGTAAAACAGCAACAAATTCAACAACAAACTCAACATTGAAAAAGACCAACAGATTCATCACAAGCTGAACTTTTAAAAGAAGAGAAAAAGTTCAAAAAATAACATTGATAACACGAACAACTTCAAAAAGAACCTCAATGTTGAAAGACAGGAACAAATTTAACAACAAACTCAATATTGAAAGTCAACAATAAATTCAACAACAACATCAATATTGAAAGACACCAACAAATTCAACAACAAACTCAACATTGAAAAACGCCAACAAATTAAACAACAATCTCAACATTAAAAAAAACACCAACAACTTCAACAACCTTAATATTGAAAGACACCAACCTATTCAACAACAACCTCAACATTGAAAAACACCAACAAATTCAACAACAACCTCAACCTTTAAAAGTACAAAAAAGTTCAAAAAAGAACTTTGATAACACCTATAAATTCAACAACAACCTCAACATTGAAAAACACCAATAAATTCAACAACAACCTGAACTTTGAAAAACTCCAACAAATTCAACAACAACCTCAACATTGAAAAACACCAAAAAAATTCAACACCAACCACAACATTGAAAAATACAAAAAAGTTCAATACATAACATTGATAATGCCAATAAATTCAACAACAAACTCAATATTGAATATCACAAACAACTTCAACAATATCAACATTGAAAAACACAAACAAATTGAACAACAACCTAGCATTGAAAAACACTAACAAATTCAACAACAAACTCAACTTTTAAAAACACCAACAAATTCAACAACTTCAACATTGCAAAAAACCAACAAATTAAACAACAACCTCAACATTGAATAACAACAAAAAATTCAACAACAAACACAACACTGAAAAACACCAACATATTCAACAACAATCTCAACTTTCAAAAATACAAAAAAGTTCAAAAAAGAACATTGATAACACTAACAAATTCAACAACAACCTCAATATTGAAAATCACAAACAAATTCAACAACCTCAGCATTGAAAAATACAAAAAAGTTCAAACAATAACATTGATAACACCAACAACTTCAACAACCTCAACAATTAAAAACACCAAAAAATTCAACAACAACCACAACATTGAAAAACACCAACAAATTCAACAACAACCTCAACATTGAAATACACCAACAAATTCAACTCCATCTTCAACTTTGAATAATACAAAAAAGTTCTAAAAATAACATTGATAACAGCAACAAATTCAACAACAACCTGAAGATTGAAAAACACCAACAAATTCAGCAACAACCTCAACATTGAAAATTTCCAACAAATTCAACAACCTCAACACTGAAAAATACAAAAAAGTCCAAAAAATAACATTGATAACACGAACAAATTCAACATCAACCTCAACATTGAAAAATGCAAAGAAGTTCAAAAAATTACATGGATAACACCAACAAATTCAAAAACAACCTCAATATTGAAAATCACCAACTAATACAACAACAACCACAAAATTGAATAACGCCAACAAATTCAACAACAAACTCAACTTTTAAAAATACAAACAACTTCAACAAAAAAACATGGATAACACCATCAAATTCAACAGAAAACACAATATTGGAAATCACCAACAAATTGAACAACATCAACATTGCAAAAACCAACAAATTAAACAACAACCTCAATATTGAAAATCACCAACAAATTCAATAACCTCAGCATTGAAAATCACCAACAAATTCAACAATAACCTTAACTTTTAAAAATGCAAACAAGTTCAACAAAAGACATTGATAAAACCAACAAATTCAACAACAACCTCAACATTGAAAAACACCAACAAATTTATCAACAACCTCAACAATTAAAGACAACAAAAATTTCAACAAAAACATCAATATTGAAAGTCTCCAACAAATTCAACAACAACGTCAATATTGAATGACACCAACAACTTCAACAACAACCTCAACATTGAAAAACGCCAACAAATTCAACAACAACCTCAACTTTTAAAAATACAAACAACTTCAAAAAAAAACATTGATAACACCAACAAATTCAACAAAAAACTCAATATTGGAAATCACCAACAAATTCAACAACATCAACATTGCAAAAAACCAACAAATTAAACAACAACCTCAACATTGAAAAACACCAACAAATTTATCAACAACCTCATCAATTAAAAACAACATAAAATTCCACAAAAACTTCAATATTGAAAATCACCAACAAATTCAACAACAACCTCAACTTTTAAAAGAAGAGAAAAAGTTCAAAAAAAAATTGATAACACCAACAAATTCAACGACCTCAATATTGAAAGACACCAAAAAATTCAACAGCAACCTCAATATTGAAAGTCACCAAAAAATTCAACAACAACCTCAATATTGAATGACACCAACAAATTCAACAACAATCTCAACCTTTAAAAGTACAAAAAAGTTCAAAAAAGAACTTTGATAACACCAATAAATTCAACAACAACCTCAATATTGAAAATCACCAACAAATTCAACAAACACAACATTGAAAAACATCAACAAATTCAAGAAGAACCTTAACTTTTAAAAATACAAACAAGTTCAACAAAAGACATTGAAAACACCAAGAAATTCAACAAACAACCTCAACAGTGCAAAACACCAACAAATTCAACAACAACCTCAACATTGAAAAACACCAACAAATTCAACAATAACATCAACATTGAAAAAACACCAACAACTTCAACAACCTCAACAATTAAAAACACCAAAAAATTCAACAACAACCACGACATTGAAAACAACAAAAAAGTTCAAAAAATATAATTGATAACGCCAACAAATTCAACAACAAACTCAATGTTGAAAATAACCAACAAATTCAACAATACCAACATTGAAAAACACCAACAAATTCAACAACAACCTCAACATTGAAAAACACGAACAAATTCAACGACAACTTCAACTTTGAATAATACAAAAAAGTTCAAAAAATAACATTGATAACAGCGACAAATTCAACAACAACCCGAACATTGAAAAACACCAACAAATTCAACCAGAACCTCAAAATTGAAAAACACCAACAAATTCAGCAACAACCTCAACATTGAAAAATACCAACAAATTCAACAACCTCAACATTGAAAAATACAAGAAAGTCCAAAAAATAACATTGATAACACCATTAATTCAACAACAACCTCAATATTGAAAATCACGAACAAATTCAACAACAACCTCAACATTGAAAAACACCAACAAATTAAACAGCAACCTCAACATTGAAAAATGCAAAGTTCAAAAAATAACATTGATAACACCAACAAATTCAACAACAACCTCAACAATGAAAAACTCCAACAAATTCAACAACAACCTCCACATTGAAAAACACCAACAAAATCAAAAACAAACTCAACATTGAAAAAACACCAACAACTTCAACAAACTCAATAATGCAAAACAACAGAAAATTCAACAGCAACGGCAATTTTGAAAAATATAAATAAGTTCAAAAAATACCATTCATAATGCCAACAAAATCAACAACAAACTCACTATTGAAAATCACCAACAAATTGAACAATATCAACATTGAAAATCGCCAACAAATTCAACAACAACCTCAACATTTAAAAGAAGAGAAAAAGTTCAAAAAAAACATTGATAACACCAACCAATTCAACGACCTCAATTTTGAAAGACACCAACAAATTCAACAACAACCTCAATATTGAAAGTCACCACCAAATTCAACATCAACCTCAATATTGAAAGACACCAACAAATTCAACAACAACCTCAATATTGAAAGACAAAAACAAATTCAACAACAACCTCAACATTGAAAAAAACCAGCAACTTAAACAACCTCAACAACGAAAAACACCAAAAAATTCAACAGCAGCCTTAACATTGAAAAATACAGAAAATTCAAAAGTTATCATTGATAATAACCAACAAATTCAACAACAAACTCAATATTTATAATGACCAACAAATTCATCAAAATCAACATTGAAAAACACCAACAAATTCAACAACAACCCCAATATTGAAAAACACCACTAAATTCAACAACAACCTCAACATTGAACATCACAAACAAATTCAACAACAAACTCAGCATTGAAAAAAACCAACAAATTCAACAACAACCTCAACTTTCAAAAATATAATAAATGTTCAAAAAATAACATTGATAACAGCAACAAATTCAACAATAAACTCAACCTTGTAAAACAGCAACACATTCAACTGCAACCTCAACAATGAAAAACACCAACAAATTCAACAACAACCTCAACATTCAAAAATACCAACAAATTTAACAACAACCTCAACAATTAAAAACAACAAAAAATTCAACAGAAACCTCAATATTGAAAATCATCAACAAATTCAACAACAACCTCCACTTTTAAAAGAAGAGAAAAAGTTCAAAAAAAACATTGATAACACCAACAAATTCACCGACCTCAATATTGAAAGACACCAACAAATTCAACAACAACCTCAATATTAAAAGTCACCACCAAAATCAACAACAACCTCAATGTTGAAAGACACCACCAAATTCAAAAACAACCTCAACATTGAAAAACGCCAACAAATTAAACAACAACCTCAATATTGAAAATCACCAACAAATTCAACAACCTCAACATTGAAAAAGCACCAATAAATTCAACAACAACCTGAACTTTGAAAAACTCCAACAAATTCAACAACAACCTCAACATTGAAAAACACCAAAAAAATTCAACGACAACCACAACATTGAAAAATACAAAAAGGTTCAATACATAACATTGATAATGCCAATAAATTCAACAACAAACTCAATATTGAATATCAGAAACAACTTCAACAATATCAACATTGAAAAACACAAACAAATTCAACAACAACCTCAGCATTGAAAAAAACTAACAAATTCAACAACAACCTAAACATTGAACAACACCAACAAATTCAACATCAACCTCAACAATGAAAAAAGCAAAGGAGTTCAAAAAATAACATTGATAACATCAACAAATTCAACAACAACCTCAATATTGAAAAACATCAACAAATGCAACAACAACCTCAACATTGAAAAACGCCAACAAATTCAACAGCAAAGTCAACTTTTAAAAATACAAACAACTTCAACAAAAAAAAAATGATAACACCAACAAATTTAACAAAAAACTCAATATTGGAAACCATCAACAAATTCAACAACATCAACATTGCAAAAAAATCAATAAATTCAACAACAACCTCAAAATTGAAAAATACAAAAAAGATCAAAAAATAACATTGATAACACCAACAAATTCAACAACAACCTCAATTTTGAAAATCACTAACAAATTCAACAACATCACCATTGAAAAACACCAACAAATTCAACAAGCTCAACTTTCAAAAATACAATGAAGTTCAAAAAATAACATTGATAGCAGCAACAAATTCAACAACAACCTCAACATTGACAAACACCAACAAATTCAACTACTTCTTTGATAAATACAAAAAAGTTCAAAAAAGAACATTGATAACAGCAACAAATTCAATAAGAACCTTAATATTCAATGACACCAACAAATTCAACACCAACTCAACATTGAAAAACACCACCAAATTCAACAATAACCTCATATTGAGAGACACCAACAATTTCAACAACATCCTCAACATTGAAAAACCGCAACAACTTCAACAACCTCTACAATGAAAAGCACCAAAAAATTAAAACAACAACCTCAACTTTGAAAAATACAAAAACGTTCAAAAAATAACATTAATAACACCAACAAATTCAACAACAAAATCAACATTGAAAAACACCAACAAATTCAACAACAACCTCAACATTGAAAAACACCAATAAATTCATCAACAACCTCAACTTTGAAAAACACCAGCAAATTCAACAACAAGCTCAACATTGAAAAAAACCAACAAATTCGACAACAACCTCAACTTTCAAAACTATAATAAATGTTCAAAAAATAACATTGATAACAGCAACAAATTCAACAACAACCTCAACGTTGAAAAACATCAACAACTTCAACTACTACCTCAACAATGAAAAAAAACAACAACCTCAACATTCAAAAATACCAACAAATTCAACAACAAACTCAACAATGAATAACACCAATAAATTCAACAACGTCAACATTGAAAAACACCAACAAAATCAACCCGAACCTCAAAATTGAAAAATACAAAAAAGTTCCAAAAATAACATTGATAACAGCAACAAATTCAACAACAACCTCAATATTGAAAAATAAGAACAAATTCAATAACCGCAACATTGAAAAATAATAAAAAATTCAACAAACTCAACATTGAAAAATACAAAAAAGTCCAAAAAATAACATTGATAACAGCAACAAATTCAACAACAACCTCAACATTGAAAATCAGCAACAAATTCAACTACAACCTCAACAATGAAAAACACCAACAAATTCAACAACAACCTCAACATTCAAAAATATCAACAAATTTAACAACAACCTCAACAATTAAAAACAAAAAATTCAACAGAAACCTCAATATTGAAAATCATCAACAAATTCAACAACAACCTCCACTTTTAAAAGAAGAGAAAAAGTTCAAAAAAAACATTGATAACACCAACGAATTCACCGATCTCAATATTGAAAGACACCAACAAATTCAACAACAACCTCAATATTAAAAGTCACCACCAAAATCAACAACAACCTCAATGTTGAAAGACACCAACAAATTCAAAAACAACCTCAACATTGAAAAACGCCAACAAATTCAACAACAACCTCTACTTTTAAATGTACAAAAAAGTTCAAAAAAGATCATTGATAAAACCAAAAAATTCAACAACAACCTCAATATTGAAAATCACCAACAAATTCAACAACCTCAACATTGAAAAACATCAATAAATTCAACAACAACCTGAACTTTGAAAAACTCCAACAAATTCAACAGCAACCTCAACATTGAAAAACACCAAAAAATTCAACAACAACCGCAACATTGAAAAATACAAAAAAGTTCAATACATAACATTGATAATGCCAATAAATTCAACAACAAACTCAATATTGAATATCACAAACAACTTCAACAATATCAACATTGAAAAACACAAACAAATTCAACAACAACCTCAGCATTGCAAAACACTAACAAATTCAACAACAACATAAACATTGAAAAAAACCAACAAATTCCACATCAACCTCAACATTGAAAAATGCAAAGAAGTTCAAAAAATAACATTGATAACATCAACAAATTCAACAACAACCTCAATATTGAAAACCATCAAAAAATGCAACAACAACCTCAACATTGAAAAACGCCAACAAATTCATAAGCAAACTCAACTTTTAAAAATACAAACAACTTCAACAAAAAAAAAATGATAACACCAACAAATTTAACAAAAAACTCAATATTGGAAATCACCAACAAATTCAACAACATTAACATTGCAAAAAATCAACAAATTCAACAACATCCTCAACATCGAAAAACCGCAACAACTTCAACAACCTTTACAATGAAAAGCACCAAAAAATTAAAACAACAACCTAAACTTTGAAAAACACCATCAAATTCAACTACATCATCAACAATGAAAAAGACAAACAAATTCATCAACAACCTCAACATTCAAAAATACCAACCAATTCAACAAAAACCTCAACAATGAAAAACACAAACAAATTCAACAACAACCTCAATGTTGAAAGACATCAACAAATTCAAGAACAAGCTCAACGTTCAAAATTACCAACAAATACAACAACATCCTCAACATTGTAAAACGCCAACAAATTCAACAACAACCTCAATATTGAAAATAACCAACAAAATCAACAAAATCAACATTGAAAAACACCAACAAATTCAACAACAACCTCAACTTTTAAAGAATAGAAAAAGTTCAAAAAAAACATTGATAACACAAACAAATTCAACAACAACCTCAACATTGTAAAATGCAAACAAATTCAACAACAACCTCAACATTGAAAAACACCAACAAATTCAACAACAACCTCAACATTGAAAAACGCCAAAATAATTCAACAACAACCTCAATATTGATAGTCACCAACAAATTCAACAACAACATGAACATTGAAAAACACCAGCAAATTCAACAACAACCTCAATATTGAAGGACACTAACAAATTCAACAACAACCTCAACATTGAAAATCACCCAACAAATTCAACAACTTCTTCAAAATTGAAAATACCATCAAATTCAACTACAACCACAACAATGAAAAACACCAAAAAATTCAACAACAACCGCAACATTGAACAACACCAACAAATTCAACAACAACCTCAACAATGAAAAACACCAACAAATTCAACAACAACCTGAACATTGAAAATCACCCAACAAATTCAACAACTTCTTCAAAATTGAAAAAACCATCAAATTCAACTACAACCTCAACAATGAAAAACACCAAAAAATTCAACAACAACCGCAACATTGAAAAACACCAAAAAATTCAACAACAACCTCAACAATGAAAAACACCAACAACTTCAACAACAAGCTCAATATTGAAAGACTTCAACAAATTCAACAACAACCTCAACATTCAAAATCACCAACAAATTCAACAACATCCATAATGAAAATTACCAAGCAATTCAACAATAACGTCAACATTGTAAAACGCCAACAAATTCAACAACAACTTCAACATTGAAAAACACCAACAAATTCAACAACAACCTCAACATTTAAAAGAAGAGAAAAAGTTCAAAAAAGACTTTGATAACACCAACAAATTCAACATCATCCCCAGTATTGAAAGTCACCAACAAATTCAACAACAACATCAACATTGAAAAACGCCAATAAATTCAACAAGAACCACAATATTGAAAATCACCAACAAATTCAACAACAACTTCAACATTTAAAAAAAAACAACAAATTCAACAAGAACCTCAATATTGAAAATCACCAATAAATTCAACAACAACTTCAACATTTAAAAAAACCCAACAAATTCAACTACATTCTCAACAATTAAAAACACCGAAAAATTCAACAACAACCGCAATAGTGAAAAACACCAACAAATTCATCAACAAACTCAACAATGAAAAACACCAACAAATTCAACAACAACCTCAACATTGAAAAACACCAACAACTTCAGCAACCTCAACAATGAAAAACACCAGAAAAATAACAACCGCAACATCGAAAAATACAAAAAAGATCAATAAATAACATTGATAACACCAACAAATACAACAACCTCAACATTGAAAAATACAAAAAAGTTCAAAAAATAACATTGATAACACGAACATATTCAACATGAAACACAACATTGAAAATTCAACAACAACCTCAATATTGAAAATCACACAACAAATTCAATAACTTCAATATTGAAAATCACCAACAAATTCAACAACAACCTCAACATTGAAAGACACCAACAAATTCAACAACAACCTGAAATTTGAAAATCACCCAACAAATTCAACAACTTCTTCAAAATTGAAAAAACCATCAAATTCAACTACAACCTCAACAATGAAAAACATGAACAAATTCTACAACAACCTCAACATTGAAAATCATCAATAAATTTAAGAACAACCTCAACATTGAGAAACACTGACAAATTCAACAAAAATCTCAATATTAAAAAAAAACCAACAAATACAACAAAAAGCTCAACTTTCAAAAATACAATAAATGTTCAAAAAATAACATTGATAACAGCAACAAAATCAAAAACAACCTCAACATTGAAAAACACCATCAAATTCAACTCCATCTTCAACAATGAAAAAGACAAACAAACTCAACAACAACCTCAACATTGAAAAACACCATCAAATTCAACTACATCTTCAACAATGAAAAAGACAAACAAATTCAACAACAACCACAACATTCAAAAATACCAACCAATTCAACAACAACCTCAACAATGAAAAACACAAACAAATTCAACAACAACCTCAATGTTGAAAGACATCAACAAATTCAAGAACAACCTCAACGTTCAAAATTGCCAACAAATACAACAACATCCTCAACATTGTAAAATGCCAACAAATTCAACAACAACCTCAACATTGAAAAACACCAACAAATTCAACAACAACCTCATCATTGAAAAACGCCAAAATAATTCAACAACAACCTCAATATTTATAGTCACCAACAAATTCAACAACAACATGAACATTGAAAAACACCAGCAAATTCAGCAACAACCTCAATATTGAAAGACACCAACAAATTCAACAACAACCTCAACATTGAAAATCACAAAACAAATTCAACAAATTCTTCAAAATTGAAAAAACCATCAAATTCAACTACAACCTCAACAATGAAAAACACCAAAAAATTCAACAACAACCGCAACATTGAAAAACACCAACAAATTCAACAACAACCTCAAGAATGAAAAACACCAAAAAATTCAACAACAACCTGAACATTGAAAAACACCAAAAAATTCAACAACAACCTCAGCTTTTAAAAGAAGAGAAAAAGTTCAAAAAAAACATTGATAACACCAACAAATTCAACAACAACCTCAACAATGAAAAACACCAACAAATTCAACAACAAGCTCAATATTGAAAAAAACCAACAAATTCAACAACAACCTCAACAATGAAAAACACCAACAAATTCAACAACAACCTCAACATTCAAAATTACCAACAAATTCAACAACATCCATAGTGAAAATTACCAAACAATTCAACAATAACGTCAACATTGTAAAACGCCAACAAATTCAACAACAACCTCAACATTGAAAAACACCAACAAATTCAACAACAACTTCAGCTTTTAAAAGAAGAGCAAAACTTCAAAAAAAACATTGATAACACCAACAAATTCAACAACAACCTCAACAATGAAAAACACCAACAAATTCATCAACAAGCTCAATATTGAAAGACTTCAACAAATTCAACAACAACCTCAACATTCAAAATCACCAACAAATTCAACAACATCCATAGTGAAAATTACCAAGCAATTCAACAATAACGTCAACATTGTAAAACGCCAACAAATTCAACAACAACCTCAACATTGAAAAACACCAACAAATTCAACAACAACCTCAACATTTAAAAGAAGAGAAAAAGTTCAAAAAAATCTTTGATAACACCAACAAATTCAACATCATCCCCAGTATTGAAAGTCACCAACAAATTCAACAACAACATCAACATTGAAAAACACCAGCAAATTCAACAACAAGCTCAATATTGAAAATCACACAACAAATTCAATAACTTCAATATTGAAAATCACCAACAAATTCAACAACAACCTCAACATTGAAAAACGCCAATAAATTCAACAACAAGCTCAATATTGAAAATCACCATCAAATTCAACAACAACTTCAACATTTAAAAAAAAACAACAAATTCAACTACATTCTCAACAATTAAAAACACCAACAAATTCAACAACAACCTCAACATTGAAAAACACCAACAACTTCAGCAACCTCAACAATGAAAAACACCAGAAAAATAACAACCGCAACATTGAAAAATACAAAAAAGATCAATAAATAACATTGATAACACCAACAAATTCAACAAGAACCTCAACGTTGAAAAATACAAAAAAGTTCAAAAAATAACATTGATAACACCAACATATTCAACATGAAACTCAACATTGAAATTTAACAACAAATTCAACAACAACCTCAAAATTGAAAATCACCAACAAATTCACCAAATTACACATTGAAAAACACGAACAAATT
Organism: Cetorhinus maximus; assembly: GCF_964194155.1. Classification (NCBI taxonomy): domain Eukaryota; kingdom Metazoa; phylum Chordata; class Chondrichthyes; order Lamniformes; family Cetorhinidae; genus Cetorhinus; species Cetorhinus maximus. The sequence goes on from NW_027596598.1 coordinate 148,055, forward strand.
CTACAACAACCTCAACATTGAAAATCATCAATAAATTCAACAACAACCTCAACATAGAAAAACACCGACAAATTCAAGAAATATCTCAATATTAAAAAAAAACCAACAAATTCAACAAAAAGCTCAACTTTCAAAAATACAATAAATGTTCAAAAAATAACATTGATAACAGCAACAAATTCAACAACAACATCAACATTGAAAAACATCATCAAATTCAACTACAACTTCAACAATGAAAAAGACAAACAAATTCAACAACAACCTCAACATTCAAAAATACCAACCAATTCAACAACAACCTCAACAATGAAAAACACAAACAAATTCAACAACAACCTCAATGTTGAAAGACATCAACAAATTCAAGAACAACCTCAACGTTCAAAATTACCAACAAATACAACAACATCCTCAACATTGTAAAACGCCAACAAATTCAACAACAACCTCAATATTGAAAATCACCAACAAATTCAACAACAACCTCAACTTTTAAAGAATAGAAAAAGTTAAAAAAAAACATGAATAACACCAACAAATTCAACAACATCTCAACATTGTAAAACACCAAGAAATTCAACAACAACCTAAACATTGAAAAACGCCAAAATAATTCAACAACAACCTCAATATTGAAAGTCACCAACAAATTCAACAACAACATGAACATTGAAAAACACCAGCAAATTCAACAACAACCTCAATATTGAAAGACACCAACAAATTCAACAACAACCTCAACATTGAAAATCACCCAACAAATTCAACAACTTCTTCAAAATTGAAAAAACCATCAAATTCAACTACAACCTCAACAATGAAAAACACCAAAAAATTCAACAACAACCGCAACATTGAAAAACACACGACAAATTCAACAACAACCTGAACATTGAAAAACACCAACAACTTCAACAACCTCAACAAAGAAAAACAGATGAAAAATCAACAACCGCAGCATTGAAAAATACAGAAAAGTTCAAAAAATAACATTGATAACACAAACAAATTCAACAACAAGCTCAATATTGAAAATCAACAATAAATTCACAACCTCAACATTGAAAAACACGAACAAATTGAACAACAACCTCAACATTGAAAAATACCTACAATTTCAACAAAAAGCTCAACTTTCAAAAATACAATAAATGTTCAAAAAATAACATTGATAACAGCAACAAATTCAACAACAACATCAACATTCAAAAATACCAACCAATTCAACAACAACCTCAACAATGAAAAACACCAACAAATTCAACAACAACCTCAATATTGAAAGACATCAACAAATTCAATAACAACCTCAACATTCAAAATTACCAACAAATTCAACAACATCCTCAATATTGAAAATCACCAACAAATTCAACAAAATCAACATTGAAAAACACCAACCAATTCAACAACAACCTCAACAATGAAAAACACCAACAAATTCAACAACAACCTCAATATTGAAAGGCATCAACAAATTCAAGAACAACCACAACATTCAAAATTACCAACAAATTCAACAACATCCTCAGTATTTAAAATCACCAACAAATTCAACAAAATCAACATTGAAAAACAGCATCAAATTCAACTACAACCTCAACAATGAAAAAGACAAACAAATTCAACAACAACCTCAACATTTAAAAATACCAACCAATTCAACAACAAGCTCAACAATGAAAAACACAAACAAATTCAACAACATCCTCAATGTTGAAAGACATCAACAAATTCAAGAACAACCTCAACGTTCAAAATTAACAACAAATTCAACAACATCCTCAACATTGTAAAACGCCAACAAATTCAACAACAACCTCAATATTGAAAATCACCAACAAATTCAACAAAATCAACATTGAAAAACACCAACAAATTTAACAACAACCTCAACTTTTAAAGAATAGAAAAAGTTCAAAAAATACATTGATAACACAAACAAATTCAACAACAACCTCAACATTGTAAAACGCAAACAAATTCAACAACAACCTCAACATTGAAAAACACCAACAAATTCAACAACAACCTCAACATTGAAAAACGCCAAAATAATTCAACAACAGCCTCAATATTGAAAGTCACCAACAAATTCAACAACAACATGAACATTGAAAAACACCAGCAAATTCAACAACAACCTCAATATTGAAAGACACCAAAAAATTCAACAACAACCTCCACATTCAAAATCACCCAACAAATTCAACAACTTCTTCAAAATTGTAAAAACCATCAAATTCAACTAGAACCTCAACAATGAAAAACACCAAAAAATTCAACAACAACCGCAACATTGAAAAACACCAACAAATTCAACAACAACCTCAACAATGAAAAACACCAACAAATTCAACAACAACCTGAACTTTGAAAAACACCAACAACTTCAACAACCTCAACAAAGAAAAACACATGAAAAATCAACAACCGCAACATTGAAAAATACAAAAAAGTTCAAAAAATAACATTAACAACACCAACAAATTCAACACAACCTCAACATTGAAAAATACAAAAAATTTCAAATAATAACATTGATAACACAAACAAATTCAACAACAAGCTCAATATTGAAAATCAACAATAAATTCAACAACCTCAACATTGAAAAACACGAACAAATTCAAAAAAAACCTCAACATTGAAAAAAATCTACAATTTCAACAACATGCTCAACATTGAAAAACACCAACAAATTCAACATCAACCTCAATATTGAAAGACACCAACAAACTCAAAAACAACCTCAACATTGAAAATCACCCAACAAATTCAACAACTTCAATACTGAAAATCACCAACAAATTCAACAACCACCTGATCATTGAAAAACACCGACAAATTCAACAAAAATCTCAACCTTGAAAAAAACCAACAAATTCAACAAAAAGCTCAACTTTCAAAAATACAATAAATGTTCAAAAAATAACATTGATAACAGCAACAAATTCAACAACAACCTCAACATTGAAAAACACCAACAAATTCAAAAACAACCTCAATATTGAAAGACATCAACAAATTCAAGAACAACCTCAACATTCAAAATTACCAACAAATTCAACAACATCCTCAACATTGAAAAACACCAACAAATTCAACAACAACCTCAACTTTTAAAAGTATAGAAAAAGTTCAAAAAAAACATTGACAACACAAACAAATTCAACAACAACCTCAACATTGTAAAACGCCAACAAATTCAACAACATCCTCAACATTGAAAAACACCAACAACTTCAACAACAACCTCAACATTGAAAAACGCCAAAATAATTCAACTACAACCTCAATATTGAAAGTCACCAACAAATTCAACAACAACATGAACATTGAAAAACACCAGCAAATTCAACAACAACCTCAAAATTGAAAGACACCAACAAATTCAACAACAACATCAACATTGAAAATCACCCAACAAATTCAACAACTTCTTCAACATTGAAAAAACCAACAAATTCAACTAAAACCTCAACAATGAAAAACACCAAAAAATTCAACAACAACCGCAACATTGAAAAACACCAACAAATTCAACAACAACCTGAACATTGTAAAACACCAACAACTTCAACAACCTCAACAATGAAAAACACCAGAATAATCAACAACCGCAACATTGAAAAATACAAAAAAGTTCAAAAAATAACATTAATAACAGCAACCAAATTCAACAACAACATCAACGTTTTTAAAACATAAAACAAGTTCAAAAAATAACATTGATAACACCAACAAATTCAACAGCAAACTTAAAATTGAAAATTAACAACAAATTCAACAACAACCTCAACATTGAAAAGCACCATCACCTTCAACAACAAGCTCAACATTGAAAAACACCAACAACTTCACCAACCTCAACAATGAAAAACACCAGAAAAATCAACAACCGCAACATTGAAAAGTACAAAAAAGTTCAAAAAATAATATTAATAACACCAACAAATTCAACAAGAACCTCAACGTTGAAAAATACAAAAAAGTTCAAAAAATAACATTGATAACACCAACAAATTCAACAGCAAGCTCAATATTGAAAATTACCAACAAATTCAACAACAAGCTCAACGTTGAAAAACACGAACAAATTCAACAACAACCTCAACTTTTAAAAGAAGTGAAAAAGTTCAAAAAAAACATTGATAACACCAACAAATTCAACAAAAAACTCATCAATGAAAATCACCAACAAATTCAACAACAACCTCAACATGGAAAAACAACAAAAAATTCAACAACAACCGCAAAATCGAAAAAAAATCAACAAATTCAACAACAATCTCATATTTCAAAAATAAAAATAGCTCAAAAAATAACATTACTAAAACCAACATATTCAACAACTACCTCAATATTGAAAATCACCAACAAATTCAAGAAAATCAACATTTAAAAACACCAACAAATTCAACAACAACTTCAACATTGAAAAGCAGCAACAAATTCAACAACAACCTCAACATTGAAAAACACCAGCAAAATCAACAACAACCTCAATATTGAAAATCACCAACAAATTCAACAACAACCTCAACATTGAAAAACACCAACAAATTCAACAACAACCTCAACATTTAATAGAAGAGAAAAAGTTCGAAAAAAACATTGATAACACCAACAAATTCAACAACAACCTCAATATAGAAAGTCACCAACAAATTCAATGACAACATCAACATTGAAAAACACGAGCAAATTCAATAACAAGCTGAATATTGAAATACACCAACAATTTCAACAACAACCTCAACATTGATAATCACCCACCAAATTCAATAACTTCAATATCGAAAATCACCAACAAATTCAACAACAACCTCAACATTGAAAAACGCCAATAAATTCAACAAGAACGTCAATATTGAAAATCACTATCAAATTCAACAACAACTTCAACATTGAAAAAAACCAACAAATTTAACTATAACCTCAACAATTGAAAACACCGAAAAATTCATCAACAACCGCAACAGTGAAAAACACCAATAAATTCATCATCAACATCAACAATGAAAAACACCAACAAATTCAACAGCAACCTAAACATTGAAAAACACCAACCAATTCAACATCAACCTCAACAATGAAAAACACCAACAAATTCAACAACAACCTCAACATTCAAAGTTATCAACAAATTCAACAACATCCATATTGAAAATCACCAACAAATTTATCAACAACCTCAACATTGTAAAACGCCAGCAAATTGAACAACAACCTCAGTATTGAAAAGCACCAACAAATTCAACTACAACCTCAATATTGAAAAACACCAACAAATCCAACAACAACCTCAACTTTAAAAGAAGAGAAAAAGTTCAAAAAAAACATTGATAATATCAACAACATCCTCAAAATTGAAAATGGCCAACAAATTCAACAACAACCTCATAATTGAAAGTCACCAACAAATTCAACAACAACATGAACATTGAAAAACACCAGCAAATTCAACAACAACCTCAATATTGAAAGACACCAACAAATTCAACAACAACCTCAACATTGAAAATCACACAACAAATTCAACAACAACCGCAATATTGAAAAAGACCAACAAATGCAACAACAACCGCAACATTGAAAAATACAAAAAAGTTCAAAAAATAACATTGATAACACCAACAAATTCAACAGCAAACTCAAAATTGAAAATTAACAACAAATTCAACAACAACCTAAACATTGAAAAGCACCATCACCTTCAACAACAAGCTCAACATTGAAAAACACCAACAACTTCACCAACCTCAACAATGAAAAACACCAGAAAAATCAACAACCGCAACGTTGAAAAATACAAAATTTCAAAAAATAACATTGATAACACTAACAAATTCAACAGCAAGCTCAATATTGAAAATTACCAACAAATTCAACAACAACCTCAACTTTTAAAAGAAGTGAAAAAGTTCAAAAAAAACATTGATAACACCAACAAATTCAACAACAACCTCAACATTGAAAAACAACAAAAAATTCAACAACAACCACAAAATCGAAAAAAATCAACAAATTCAACAACAATCTCATATTTCAAAAATAAAAATAGCTCAAAAAATAAAATTACTAAAACCAACAAATTCAACAACAACCTCAACATTGTAAAACACCAACAAATTCAACAACAACCTCAATATTGAAAATCACCAACAAATTCAACTACAACCTCAACATTGAAAAACACCAACAAATTCAACAACAACCTCCACTTTAAAAGAAGAGAAAAAGTTAAAAAAAAACACTGATAACATCATCAACTTCAACAACAACTTCAACATTGAAAAACGCCTACAAATTCAACAACAACCTCATGATGGAAAGTCACCAACAAATTCAACAACAGCATCAACATTGAAAAACACCAGGAAATTCAACAACAACCTCAATATTGAAAGACACCAACAAATTCCACAACAACCTCAACAATGAACAACATCAACAAATTCAACAACAACCTGAACATTGAAGAACACCAACAACTTCAACAACCTCAACAATGAGAAACACCAGAAAAATCAACAACCGCAACATTGAAAAATACAAAAAAGTTCAAAAAATAACATTGATAACACCAACAAATTCAACAACCACCTCAACATTGAAAAACACCAACAAATTCAACATCAACCTCAACATTGAAAAATACCAACAACTTCAACAACCTCAACAATGAAAAACACCAGAAAAATCAGCAACCGCAACATTGAAAAATGCAAATAAGTTCAAAAAATAACATTGAGAACACCAACAAATGCAACAGCAAACTCAATATTGAAAATTAACAACAAATTGAACAACAACCTCAACCTTGAAAATCATCAACAAATTCAACAACCACCTCAACATTGAAAAAACCAACAAATTCAACAACAAGCTCAATGTTGAAAAACACGAACAAATTCAACAACAACCTCAACTTTTAAAAGAAGAGAAAAAGTTCAAAAAAAACATTGATAACACAAAAAAATTCAACAAATACCTCAGCAATGAAAATCACCAACAAATTCAACAACAAACTCAACATTGAAAAACACCAACAAATTCAACAACAACCTCAACATTGAAAAAAATCAACAAATTCATCAACAATCTCAACTTTCAAAAATAAAAATAGTTCAAAAAATAACATTGCCAACACCAACAAATTCAACAGCAACCTCAATATTGAAAATCACCAACAAATTAAAGAAAATCAACATTTAAAAACATCAACAATTTCGACAACAACCTCAACATTGAAAAACACCATGAAATTCAACAACGATCTCAACATTGAAAAAATCCCACAAATTCAACAAGAAGCTCAACTTTCAAAATTACAATAAATGTTCAAAAAATAACAATGATAACAGCAACAAATTCAACAACAACCTCAACAATGAAAAACACCATCAAATTTGACAACAACCTCAACAATGAAAAACACCAACAAATTCAACTACAACCTCAACATTGAAAAGCAGCAACAATTTCAACAACAACCTCAATATTGAAAATCACCAACAAATTCAACAACAACCTCAACTTTGAAAAAAACCAACAAATTGATCAACTTCAATATTGAAAAACACCAACAAATTCAACAACAAACTTAACTTTTAAAAATACAAACAAGTTCAACAAAAATCATTGATAACACCAACAATTTCAACAACAACCTCAACAATGAAAAACACCAACAAACTGAACAACAACCTCAACATTGAAAAACACCAACAACTTCAACAACCTGAACAATGAAAAACACCACAAATTCAACAACCGCAACATTGAATAATACCAACAAATTCAACAACAACCTCAACTTTTAAAAGAAGAGAAAAAGTACAAAAAAAACATTGATCACACCAACAAATTCAACAACAACCTCAACAATGAAAAACACCAACAACTTCAACAACAACCTCAACATTGAAAAACACCAACAAATTCAACTACAACCTCAAAAATGAAAAACACCAACAAATTCAACAACAACCTCAACATTCAAAAATACCAACCAATTCAACAACAACCTCAACAATGAAAAACACCAACAAATTCAACAACAACATCAATATTGAAAGACATCAACAAATTCAAGAACAACCTCAACATTATAAAACGCCAACAAATTCAACAACAACCTCAGTATTGAAAATCAGCAACTAATTCAACTACAACCCCAACTTTAAAAGTACAAAAAAAACATTGATAACATCAACAACTTCAACAACAACCTCAACATTGAAAAAGGCCAACATATTCAACAACAACCTCATAATTGAAAGTCACCAACGAATTCAATAACAACATGAACATTGAAAAACAGCAGCAAATTCAACAACAACCTCAATATTGAATGACACCAACAAATTCAACAACAACCTCAACATTGAAAATCACACAACAAATTCAACAACAACCGCAACATTGAAAAAGACTAACAAATTCAACAACAACCTCAACACTGAAAAACACCACAAATTCAACAACCGAAACATTGAAAAATACCAACAAATTCAACAACAACCTCAACTTTTAAAAGAAGAGAAAAAGTTCAAAAAAAACATTGATCACACCAACAAATTCAACAACAATCTCAACTTTCAAAAATACAAAATGTTCAAAAAATAACATTGCTAACACCAACAAATTCAACAACAACCTCAGTATTGAAAATCACCAACAAATTCAAAAACAACCTCAACATTGAAAAACACCAACAAATTCAACAACAACCTCAACAATGAAAAACACCAACAAATTCAACAACAACCTCAACATTCAAAAATACCAACCAATTCAACAGCAACCTCAACAATGAAAAACACCAACAAATTCAACAACAACCTCAATATTGAAAGACATCAACAAATTCAAGAACAACGTCAACATTCAAAGTTACCAAAAATTCAACAACAACCTCAGTATTGAAAATCAACAACAAATTCAACTACAAACTCAACATTGAAAAACACCAACAAATCCAACAACAACCTCAACTTTAAAAGAAGACAAAAAGTTCAAAAAAAACATTGATGACATCAACAACTTCAACAACAACCTGAACATTGAAAAAGGCCAACAAATATTCAACAACAACCTCATAATTGAAAGTCACCAACAAATTCAACAACAACATGAACATTGAAAAACACCAGCAAATTCAACAACAACCTCAATATTGAATGACACCAACAAATTCAACAACAACCTCAACATTGAAAATCACACAACAAATTCAACAACAACCGCAACATTGAAAAAGACCAACAAATCCAACAACAACCTCAACATTGAAAAACACCAACAAATTCGACTACAACCTCAACAATGAAAAACACCAGCAAATTCAAATACAACCTCAACATTGAAAAGCAGCAACAATTTCAACAACAACCTCAACATTGAAAAACACCAACAAATTCAACAACAAAATTAACTTTTAAAAATACAAACAAGTTCAACAAAAATCATTGATAACACCAACAATTTCAACAACAACCTCAACAATGAAAAACACCAACAAACTGAACAACAACCTCAACATTGAAAAACACCAACAACTTCAACAACCTCAACAATGAAAAACACCACAAATTCAACAACCGACACATTGAAAAATAGCAACAAATTCAACAACAACCTCAACTTTTAAAAGAAGAGAAAAAGTTCAAAAAAAACATTGATCACACCAACAAATTCAATAACAACCTCAACAATGAAAAAATCGAACAAATTCAACAAAATCAACATTGACAAACACCAACAAATTCAACAACAACCTCAACATTGAAAAACACCAACAAATTCAACTACAAGCTCAACATTCAAAAATACCAACCAATTCAACAACAACCTCAACAATGAAAAACACCAACAAATTCAACAACAACCTCAACATTGTAAAACGCCAGCAAATTCAACAACAACCTCAGTATTGAAAATCAACAACAAATTGAACTACAACCTCAACATTGAAAAACACCAACAAATCCAACAACAACCTCAACTTTAAAAGAAGACAAAAAGTACAAAAAAAACATTGATGACATCAACAACTTCAACAACAACCTCAACATTGAAAAAGGCCAACAAATTCAACAACACCTCATAATTGAAAGTCACCAACAAATTCAACAACAACATGAACATTGAAAAACACCAGCAAATTCAACAACAACCTCAATATTGAATGACAACAACAAATTCAACAACAACCTCAACATTGAAAATCACACAACAAATTCAACAACCACCGCAACATTGAAAAAGACCAACAAATTCAACAACAACCTCAACATTGAAAAACACCAACAAATTCAACAACGATCTCCACATTGAAAAATACCCACAAATTCAACAACAAGCTCAACTTTCAAAAGTACAATAAATGTTCCAAAAATAACATTGATAACAGCAACAAATTCAACAACAACCTCAACATTGAAAAACACCAACCAATTCGACTACAACCTCAACAATGAAAAACACCAACAAATTGAACTACAACCTCAACATTGAAAAGCAGCAACAAATTCAACAACAACCTCAACAATGAAAAACACCAACAAATTCAACAACAACCTCAACATTGAAAAACACCAACAAATTGAACAACCACAGCATTGAAAAACACAAACCAATTCAACAACAACCTTAACTTTTAAAAATACAAAGAAGTTCAAAAAAAATCATTGATAACACCAACAATTTCAACAACAACCTCAACAATGAATAACACCAACAACTTCAACAACCTCAACAATGAAAAACACCAAAAATTCAACAACCGCAACATTGAAAAATTCAACAACAACTTCAACTTTTAAAAGAAGAGAAAAAGTTAAAAAAAACATTGATAACAACAACAAATTCAACAGCAATGTCAACAATGAAAAAATCGAACAAATTCAACAAAATCAACATTGACAAACACCAACAAATTCAACAACAACCTCAACATTGAAAAACACCAACAAATTCAACTACAAGCTCAACATTCAAAAATACCAACCAATTCAACAACAACCTCAACAATGAAAAACACCAACAAATTCAACAACAACCTCAACATTGTAAAACACCAGCAAATTCAACAACAACCTCAGTATTGAAAATCAACAACAAATTGAACTACAACCTCAACATTGAAAAACACCAACAAATCCAACAACAACCTCAACTTTAAAAGAAGACAAAAAGTACAAAAAAAACATTGATGACATCAACAACTTCAACAACAACCTCAACATTGAAAAAGGCCAACAAATTCAACAACACCTCATAATTGAAAGTCACCAACAAATTCAACAACAACATGAACATTGAAAAACACCAGCAAATTCAACAACAACCTCAATATTGAATGACACCAACAAATTCAACAACAACCTCAACATTGAAAATCACACAACAAATTCAACAACCACCGCAACATTGAAAAAGACCAACAAATTCAACAACAACCTCAACATTGAAAAACACCAACAAATTCAACAACGATCTCCACATTGAAAAATACCCACAAATTCAACAACAAGCTCAACTTTCAAAAGTACAATAAATGTTCCAAAAATAACATTGATAACAGCAACAAATTCAACAACAACCTCAACATTGAAAAACACCAACCAATTCGACTACAACCTCAACAATGAAAAACACCAACAAATTGAACTACAACCTCAACATTGAAAAGCAGCAACAAATTCAACAACAACCTCAACAATGAAAAACACCAACAAATTCAACAACAAGCTCATTATTGAAAATCACACAACAAATTCAATAACTTCAATATTGAAAATCACCAACAAATTCAACAACAACCTCAACATTGAAAAACGCCAATAAATTCAACAACAAGCTCAATATTGAAAATCACCATCAAATTCAACAACAACTTCAACATTTAAAAAAAAACAACAAATTCAACTACATTCTCAACAATTAAAAACACCAACAAATTCAACAACAACCTCAACATTGAAAAACACCAACAACTTCAGCAACCTCAACAATGAAAAACACCAGAAAAATAACAACCGCAACATTGAAAAATACAAAAAAGATCAATAAATAACATTGATAACACCAACAAATTCAACAAGAACCTCAACGTTGAAAAATACAAAAAAGTTCAAAAAATAACATTGATAACACCAACATATTCAACATGAAACTCAACATTGAAATTTAACAACAAATTCAACAACAACCTCAAAATTGAAAATCACCAACAAATTCACCAAATTACACATTGAAAAACACGAACAAATTCTACAACAACCTCAACATTGAAAATCATCAATAAATTCAACAACAACCTCAACATAGAAAAACACCGACAAATTCAAGAAATATCTCAATATTAAAAAAAAACCAACAAATTCAACAAAAAGCTCAACTTTCAAAAATACAATAAATGTTCAAAAAATAACATTGATAACAGCAACAAATTCAACAACAACATCAACATTGAAAAACATCATCAAATTCAACTACAACTTCAACAATGAAAAAGACAAACAAATTCAACAACAACCTCAACATTCAAAAATACCAACCAATTCAACAACAACCTCAACAATGAAAAACACAAACAAATTCAACAACAACCTCAATGTTGAAAGACATCAACAAATTCAAGAACAACCTCAACGTTCAAAATTACCAACAAATACAACAACATCCTCAACATTGTAAAACGCCAACAAATTCAACAACAACCTCAATATTGAAAATCACCAACAAATTCAACAACAACCTCAACTTTTAAAGAATAGAAAAAGTTAAAAAAAAACATGAATAACACCAACAAATTCAACAACATCTCAACATTGTAAAACACCAAGAAATTCAACAACAACCTAAACATTGAAAAACGCCAAAATAATTCAACAACAACCTCAATATTGAAAGTCACCAACAAATTCAACAACAACATGAACATTGAAAAACACCAGCAAATTCAACAACAACCTCAATATTGAAAGACACCAACAAATTCAACAACAACCTCAACATTGAAAATCACCCAACAAATTCAACAACTTCTTCAAAATTGAAAAAACCATCAAATTCAACTACAACCTCAACAATGAAAAACACCAAAAAATTCAACAACAACCGCAACATTGAAAAACACACGACAAATTCAACAACAACCTGAACATTGAAAAACACCAACAACTTCAACAACCTCAACAAAGAAAAACAGATGAAAAATCAACAACCGCAGCATTGAAAAATACAGAAAAGTTCAAAAAATAACATTGATAACACAAACAAATTCAACAACAAGCTCAATATTGAAAATCAACAATAAATTCACAACCTCAACATTGAAAAACACGAACAAATTGAACAACAACCTCAACATTGAAAAATACCTACAATTTCAACAAAAAGCTCAACTTTCAAAAATACAATAAATGTTCAAAAAATAACATTGATAACAGCAACAAATTCAACAACAACATCAACATTCAAAAATACCAACCAATTCAACAACAACCTCAACAATGAAAAACACCAACAAATTCAACAACAACCTCAATATTGAAAGACATCAACAAATTCAATAACAACCTCAACATTCAAAATTACCAACAAATTCAACAACATCCTCAATATTGAAAATCACCAACAAATTCAACAAAATCAACATTGAAAAACACCAACCAATTCAACAACAACCTCAACAATGAAAAACACCAACAAATTCAACAACAACCTCAATATTGAAAGGCATCAACAAATTCAAGAACAACCACAACATTCAAAATTACCAACAAATTCAACAACATCCTCAGTATTTAAAATCACCAACAAATTCAACAAAATCAACATTGAAAAACAGCATCAAATTCAACTACAACCTCAACAATGAAAAAGACAAACAAATTCAACAACAACCTCAACATTCAAAAATACCAACCAATTCAACAACAAGCTCAACAATGAAAAACACAAACAAATTCAACAACATCCTCAATGTTGAAAGACATCAACAAATTCAAGAACAACCTCAACGTTCAAAATTAACAACAAATTCAACAACATCCTCAACATTGTAAAACGCCAACAAATTCAACAACAACCTCAATATTGAAAATCACCAACAAATTCAACAAAATCAACATTGAAAAACACCAACAAATTTAACAACAACCTCAACTTTTAAAGAATAGAAAAAGTTCAAAAAATACATTGATAACACAAACAAATTCAACAACAACCTCAACATTGTAAAACGCAAACAAATTCAACAACAACCTCAACATTGAAAAACACCAACAAATTCAACAACAACCTCAACATTGAAAAACGCCAAAATAATTCAACAACAGCCTCAATATTGAAAGTCACCAACAAATTCAACAACAACATGAACATTGAAAAACACCAGCAAATTCAACAACAACCTCAATATTGAAAGACACCAAAAAATTCAACAACAACCTCCACATTCAAAATCACCCAACAAATTCAACAACTTCTTCAAAATTGTAAAAACCATCAAATTCAACTAGAACCTCAACAATGAAAAACACCAAAAAATTCAACAACAACCGCAACATTGAAAAACACCAACAAATTCAACAACAACCTCAACAATGAAAAACACCAACAAATTCAACAACAACCTGAACTTTGAAAAACACCAACAACTTCAACAACCTCAACAAAGAAAAACACATGAAAAATCAACAACCGCAACATTGAAAAATACAAAAAAGTTCAAAAAATAACATTAACAACACCAACAAATTCAACACAACCTCAACATTGAAAAATACAAAAAATTTCAAATAATAACATTGATAACACAAACAAATTCAACAACAAGCTCAATATTGAAAATCAACAATAAATTCAACAACCTCAACATTGAAAAACACGAACAAATTCAAAAAAAACCTCAACATTGAAAAAAATCTACAATTTCAACAACATGCTCAACATTGAAAAACACCAACAAATTCAACATCAACCTCAATATTGAAAGACACCAACAAACTCAAAAACAACCTCAACATTGAAAATCACCCAACAAATTCAACAACTTCAATACTGAAAATCACCAACAAATTCAACAACCACCTGATCATTGAAAAACACCGACAAATTCAACAAAAATCTCAACCTTGAAAAAAACCAACAAATTCAACAAAAAGCTCAACTTTCAAAAATACAATAAATGTTCAAAAAATAACATTGATAACAGCAACAAATTCAACAACAACCTCAACATTGAAAAACACCAACAAATTCAAAAACAACCTCAATATTGAAAGACATCAACAAATTCAAGAACAACCTCAACATTCAAAATTACCAACAAATTCAACAACATCCTCAATATTGAAAATCATCAACAAATTCAACAAAATCAACATTGAAAAACACCAACAAATTCAACAACAACCTCAACTTTTAAAAGTATAGAAAAAGTTCAAAAAAAACATTGACAACACAAACAAATTCAACAACAACCTCAACATTGTAAAACGCCAACAAATTCAACAACATCCTCAACATTGAAAAACACCAACAACTTCAACAACAACCTCAACATTGAAAAACGCCAAAATAATTCAACTACAACCTCAATATTGAAAGTCACCAACAAATTCAACAACAACATGAACATTGAAAAACACCAGCAAATTTAACAACAACCTCAAAATTGAAAGACACCAACAAATTCAACAACAACATCAACATTGAAAATCACCCAACAAATTCAACAACTTCTTCAACATTGAAAAAACCAACAAATTCAACTAAAACCTCAACAATGAAAAACACCAAAAAATTCAACAACAACCGCAACATTGAAAAACACCAACAAATTCAACAACAACCTGAACATTGTAAAACACCAACAACTTCAACAACCTCAACAATGAAAAACACCAGAATAATCAACAACCGCAACATTGAAAAATACAAAAAAGTTCAAAAAATAACATTAATAACAGCAACCAAATTCAACAACAACATCAACGTTTTTAAAACATAAAACAAGTTCAAAAAATAACATTGATAACACCAACAAATTCAACAGCAAACTTAAAATTGAAAATTAACAACAAATTCAACAACAACCTCAACATTGAAAAGCACCATCACCTTCAACAACAAGCTCAACATTGAAAAACACCAACAACTTCACCAACCTCAACAATGAAAAACACCAGAAAAATCAACAACCGCAACATTGAAAAGTACAAAAAAGTTCAAAAAATAATATTAATAACACCAACAAATTCAACAAGAACCTCAACGTTGAAAAATACAAAAAAGTTCAAAAAATAACATTGATAACACCAACAAATTCAACAGCAAGCTCAATATTGAAAATTACCAACAAATTCAACAACAAGCTCAACGTTGAAAAACACGAACAAATTCAACAACAACCTCAACTTTTAAAAGAAGTGAAAAAGTTCAAAAAAAACATTGATAACACCAACAAATTCAACAAAAAACTCATCAATGAAAATCACCAACAAATTCAACAACAACCTCAACATGGAAAAACAACAAAAAATTCAACAACAACCGCAAAATCGAAAAAAAATCAACAAATTCAACAACAATCTCATATTTCAAAAATAAAAATAGCTCAAAAAATAACATTACTAAAACCAACATATTCAACAACTACCTCAATATTGAAAATCACCAACAAATTCAAGAAAATCAACATTTAAAAACACCAACAAATTCAACAACAACTTCAACATTGAAAAGCAGCAACAAATTCAACAACAACCTCAACATTGAAAAACACCAGCAAAATCAACAACAACCTCAATATTGAAAATCACCAACAAATTCAACAACAACCTCAACATTGAAAAACACCAACAAATTCAACAACAACCTCAACATTTAATAGAAGAGAAAAAGTTCGAAAAAAACATTGATAACACCAACAAATTCAACAACAACCTCAATATAGAAAGTCACCAACAAATTCAATGACAACATCAACATTGAAAAACACGAGCAAATTCAATAACAAGCTGAATATTGAAATACACCAACAATTTCAACAACAACCTCAACATTGATAATCACCCACCAAATTCAATAACTTCAATATCGAAAATCACCAACAAATTCAACAACAACCTCAACATTGAAAAACGCCAATAAATTCAACAAGAACGTCAATATTGAAAATCACTATCAAATTCAACAACAACTTCAACATTGAAAAAAACCAACAAATTTAACTATAACCTCAACAATTGAAAACACCGAAAAATTCATCAACAACCGCAACAGTGAAAAACACCAATAAATTCATCATCAACATCAACAATGAAAAACACCAACAAATTCAACAGCAACCTAAACATTGAAAAACACCAACCAATTCAACATCAACCTCAACAATGAAAAACACCAACAAATTCAACAACAACCTCAACATTCAAAGTTATCAACAAATTCAACAACATCCATATTGAAAATCACCAACAAATTTATCAACAACCTCAACATTGTAAAACGCCAGCAAATTGAACAACAACCTCAGTATTGAAAAGCACCAACAAATTCAACTACAACCTCAATATTGAAAAACACCAACAAATCCAACAACAACCTCAACTTTAAAAGAAGAGAAAAAGTTCAAAAAAAACATTGATAATATCAACAACATCCTCAAAATTGAAAATGGCCAACAAATTCAACAACAACCTCATAATTGAAAGTCACCAACAAATTCAACAACAACATGAACATTGAAAAACACCAGCAAATTCAACAACAACCTCAATATTGAAAGACACCAACAAATTCAACAACAACCTCAACATTGAAAATCACACAACAAATTCAACAACAACCGCAATATTGAAAAAGACCAACAAATGCAACAACAACCGCAACATTGAAAAATACAAAAAAGTTCAAAAAATAACATTGATAACACCAACAAATTCAACAGCAAACTCAAAATTGAAAATTAACAACAAATTCAACAACAACCTAAACATTGAAAAGCACCATCACCTTCAACAACAAGCTCAACATTGAAAAACACCAACAACTTCACCAACCTCAACAATGAAAAACACCAGAAAAATCAACAACCGCAACGTTGAAAAATACAAAATTTCAAAAAATAACATTGATAACACTAACAAATTCAACAGCAAGCTCAATATTGAAAATTACCAACAAATTCAACAACAACCTCAACTTTTAAAAGAAGTGAAAAAGTTCAAAAAAAACATTGATAACACCAACAAATTCAACAACAACCTCAACATTGAAAAACAACAAAAAATTCAACAACAACCACAAAATCGAAAAAAATCAACAAATTCAACAACAATCTCATATTTCAAAAATAAAAATAGCTCAAAAAATAAAATTACTAAAACCAACAAATTCAACAACAACCTCAACATTGTAAAACACCAACAAATTCAACAACAACCTCAATATTGAAAATCACCAACAAATTCAACTACAACCTCAACATTGAAAAACACCAACAAATTCAACAACAACCTCCACTTTAAAAGAAGAGAAAAAGTTAAAAAAAAACACTGATAACATCATCAACTTCAACAACAACTTCAACATTGAAAAACGCCTACAAATTCAACAACAACCTCATGATGGAAAGTCACCAACAAATTCAACAACAGCATCAACATTGAAAAACACCAGGAAATTCAACAACAACCTCAATATTGAAAGACACCAACAAATTCCACAACAACCTCAACAATGAACAACATCAACAAATTCAACAACAACCTGAACATTGAAGAACACCAACAACTTCAACAACCTCAACAATGAGAAACACCAGAAAAATCAACAACCGCAACATTGAAAAATACAAAAAAGTTCAAAAAATAACATTGATAACACCAACAAATTCAACAACCACCTCAACATTGAAAAACACCAACAAATTCAACATCAACCTCAACATTGAAAAATACCAACAACTTCAACAACCTCAACAATGAAAAACACCAGAAAAATCAGCAACCACAACATTGAAAAATGCAAATAAGTTCAAAAAATAACATTGAGAACACCAACAAATGCAACAGCAAACTCAATATTGAAAATTAACAACAAATTGAACAACAACCTCAACCTTGAAAATCATCAACAAATTCAACAACCACCTCAACATTGAAAAAACCAACAAATTCAACAACAAGCTCAATGTTGAAAAACACGAACAAATTCAACAACAACCTCAACTTTTAAAAGAAGAGAAAAAGTTCAAAAAAAACATTGATAACACAAAAAAATTCAACAAATACCTCAGCAATGAAAATCACCAACAAATTCAACAACAAACTCAACATTGAAAAACACCAACAAATTCAACAACAACCTCAACATTGAAAAAAATCAACAAATTCATCAACAATCTCAACTTTCAAAAATAAAAATAGTTCAAAAAATAACATTGCCAACACCAACAAATTCAACAGCAACCTCAATATTGAAAATCACCAACAAATTAAACAAAATCAACATTTAAAAACATCAACAATTTCGACAACAACCTCAACATTGAAAAACACCATGAAATTCAACAACGATCTCAACATTGAAAAAATCCCACAAATTCAACAAGAAGCTCAACTTTCAAAATTACAATAAATGTTCAAAAAATAACAATGATAACAGCAACAAATTCAACAACAACCTCAACAATGAAAAACACCATCAAATTTGACAACAACCTCAACAATGAAAAACACCAACAAATTCAACTACAACCTCAACATTGAAAAGCAGCAACAATTTCAACAACAACCTCAATATTGAAAATCACCAACAAATTCAACAACAACCTCAACTTTGAAAAAAACCAACAAATTGATCAACTTCAATATTGAAAAACACCAACAAATTCAACAACAAACTTAACTTTTAAAAATACAAACAAGTTCAACAAAAATCATTGATAACACCAACAATTTCAACAACAACCTCAACAATGAAAAACACCAACAAACTGAACAACAACCTCAACATTGAAAAACACCAACAACTTCAACAACCTGAACAATGAAAAACACCACAAATTCAACAACCGCAACATTGAATAATACCAACAAATTCAACAACAACCTCAACTTTTAAAAGAAGAGAAAAAGTACAAAAAAAACATTGATCACACCAACAAATTCAACAACAACCTCAACAATGAAAAACACCAACAACTTCAACAACAACCTCAACATTGAAAAACACCAACAAATTCAACTACAACCTCAAAAATGAAAAACACCAACAAATTCAACAACAACCTCAACATTCAAAAATACCAACCAATTCAACAACAACCTCAACAATGAAAAACACCAACAAATTCAACAACAACATCAATATTGAAAGACATCAACAAATTCAAGAACAACCTCAACATTATAAAACGCCAACAAATTCAACAACAACCTCAGTATTGAAAATCAGCAACTAATTCAACTACAACCCCAACTTTAAAAGTACAAAAAAAACATTGATAACATCAACAACTTCAACAACAACCTCAACATTGAAAAAGGCCAACATATTCAACAACAACCTCATAATTGAAAGTCACCAACGAATTCAATAACAACATGAACATTGAAAAACAGCAGCAAATTCAACAACAACCTCAATATTGAATGACACCAACAAATTCAACAACAACCTCAACATTGAAAATCACACAACAAATTCAACAACAACCGCAACATTGAAAAAGACTAACAAATTCAACAACAACCTCAACACTGAAAAACACCACAAATTCAACAACCGAAACATTGAAAAATACCAACAAATTCAACAACAACCTCAACTTTTAAAAGAAGAGAAAAAGTTCAAAAAAAACATTGATCACACCAACAAATTCAACAACAATCTCAACTTTCAAAAATACAAAATGTTCAAAAAATAACATTGCTAACACCAACAAATTCAACAACAACCTCAGTATTGAAAATCACCAACAAATTCAAAAACAACCTCAACATTGAAAAACACCAACAAATTCAACAACAACCTCAACAATGAAAAACACCAACAAATTCAACAACAACCTCAACATTCAAAAATACCAACCAATTCAACAGCAACCTCAACAATGAAAAACACCAACAAATTCAACAACAACCTCAATATTGAAAGACATCAACAAATTCAAGAACAACGTCAACATTCAAAGTTACCAAAAATTCAACAACAACCTCAGTATTGAAAATCAACAACAAATTCAACTACAAACTCAACATTGAAAAACACCAACAAATCCAACAACAACCTCAACTTTAAAAGAAGACAAAAAGTTCAAAAAAAACATTGATGACATCAACAACTTCAACAACAACCTGAACATTGAAAAAGGCCAACAAATATTCAACAACAACCTCATAATTGAAAGTCACCAACAAATTCAACAACAACATGAACATTGAAAAACACCAGCAAATTCAACAACAACCTCAATATTGAATGACACCAACAAATTCAACAACAACCTCAACATTGAAAATCACACAACAAATTCAACAACAACCGCAACATTGAAAAAGACCAACAAATCCAACAACAACCTCAACATTGAAAAACACCAACAAATTCGACTACAACCTCAACAATGAAAAACACCAGCAAATTCAAATACAACCTCAACATTGAGAAGCAGCAACAATTTCAACAACAACCTCAACATTGAAAAACACCAACAAATTCAACAACAAAATTAACTTTTAAAAATACAAACAAGTTCAACAAAAATCATTGATAACACCAACAATTTCAACAACAACCTCAACAATGAAAAACACCAACAAACTGAACAACAACCTCAACATTGAAAAACACCAACAACTTCAACAACCTCAACAATGAAAAACACCACAAATTCAACAACCGACACATTGAAAAATAGCAACAAATTCAACAACAACCTCAACTTTTAAAAGAAGAGAAAAAGTTCAAAAAAAACATTGATCACACCAACAAATTCAATAACAACCTCAACAATGAAAAAATCGAACAAATTCAACAAAATCAACATTGACAAACACCAACAAATTCAACAACAACCTCAACATTGAAAAACACCAACAAATTCAACTACAAGCTCAACATTCAAAAATACCAACCAATTCAACAACAACCTCAACAATGAAAAACACCAACAAATTCAACAACAACCTCAACATTGTAAAACGCCAGCAAATTCAACAACAACCTCAGTATTGAAAATCAACAACAAATTGAACTACAACCTCAACATTGAAAAACACCAACAAATCCAACAACAACCTCAACTTTAAAAGAAGACAAAAAGTACAAAAAAAACATTGATGACATCAACAACTTCAACAACAACCTCAACATTGAAAAAGGCCAACAAATTCAACAACACCTCATAATTGAAAGTCACCAACAAATTCAACAACAACATGAACATTGAAAAACACCAGCAAATTCAACAACAACCTCAATATTGAATGACACCAACAAATTCAACAACAACCTCAACATTGAAAATCACACAACAAATTCAACAACCACCGCAACATTGAAAAAGACCAACAAATTCAACAACAACCTCAACATTGAAAAACACCAACAAATTCAACAACGATCTCCACATTGAAAAATACCCACAAATTCAACAACAAGCTCAACTTTCAAAAGTACAATAAATGTTCCAAAAATAACATTGATAACAGCAACAAATTCAACAACAACCTCAACATTGAAAAACACCAACCAATTCGACTACAACCTCAACAATGAAAAACACCAACAAATTGAACTACAACCTCAACATTGAAAAGCAGCAACAAATTCAACAACAACCTCAACAATGAAAAACACCAACAAATTCAACAACAACCTCAACATTGAAAAACACCAACAAATTGAACAACCACAGCATTGAAAAACACAAACCAATTCAACAACAACCTTAACTTTTAAAAATACAAAGAAGTTCAAAAAAAATCATTGATAACACCAACAATTTCAACAACAACCTCAACAATGAATAACACCAACAACTTCAACAACCTCAACAATGAAAAACACCAAAAATTCAACAACCGCAACATTGAAAAATTCAACAACAACTTCAACTTTTAAAAGAAGAGAAAAAGTTAAAAAAAAACATTGATAACAACAACAAATTCAACAGCAATGTCAACAATGAAAAAATCGAACAAATTCAACAAAATCAACATTGACAAACACCAACAAATTCAACAACAACCTCAACATTGAAAAACACCAACAAATTCAACTACAAGCTCAACATTCAAAAATACCAACCAATTCAACAACAACCTCAACAATGAAAAACACCAACAAATTCAACAACAACCTCAACATTGTAAAACACCAGCAAATTCAACAACAACCTCAGTATTGAAAATCAACAACAAATTGAACTACAACCTCAACATTGAAAAACACCAACAAATCCAACAACAACCTCAACTTTAAAAGAAGACAAAAAGTACAAAAAAAACATTGATGACATCAACAACTTCAACAACAACCTCAACATTGAAAAAGGCCAACAAATTCAACAACACCTCATAATTGAAAGTCACCAACAAATTCAACAACAACATGAACATTGAAAAACACCAGCAAATTCAACAACAACCTCAATATTGAATGACACCAACAAATTCAACAACAACCTCAACATTGAAAATCACACAACAAATTCAACAACCACCGCAACATTGAAAAAGACCAACAAATTCAACAACAACCTCAACATTGAAAAACACCAACAAATTCAACAACGATCTCCACATTGAAAAATACCCACAAATTCAACAGCAAGCTCAACTTTCAAAAGTACAATAAATGTTCCAAAAATAACATTGATAACAGCAACAAATTCAACAACAACCTCAACATTGAAAAACACCAACCAATTCGACTACAACCTCAACAATGAAAAACACCAACAAATTGAACTACAACCTCAACATTGAAAAGCAGCAACAAATTCAACAACAACCTCAACAATGAAAAACACCAACAAATTCAACAACAACCTCAACATTGAAAAACACCAACAAATTGAACAACCACAGCATTGAAAAACACAAACCAATTCAACAACAACCTTAACTTTTAAAAATACAAAGAAGTTCAAAAAAAATCATTGATAACACCAACAATTTCAACAACAACCTCAACAATGAATAACACCAACAACTTCAACAACCTCAACAATGAAAAACACCAAAAATTCAACAACCGCAACATTGAAAAATTCAACAACAACTTCAACTTTTAAAAGAAGAGAAAAAGTTAAAAAAAAACATTGATAACAACAACAAATTCAACAGCAATGTCAACAATGAAAAAATTGAACAAATTCAACAAAATCAACATTGACAAACACCAACAAATTCAACAACAACCTCAACATTGAAAAACACCAACAAATTCAACTACAAGCTCAACATTCAAAAATACCAACCAATTCAACAACAACCTCAACAATGAAAAACACCAACAAATTCAACAACAACCTCAACATTGTAAAACGCCAGCAAATTCAACAACAACCTCAGTATTGAAAATCAACAACAAATTGAACTACAACCTCAACATTGAAAAACACCAACAAATCCAACAACAACCTCAACTTTAAAAGAAGACAAAAAGTACAAAAAAAACATTGATGACATCAACAACTTCAACAACAACCTCAACATTGAAAAAGGCCAACAAATTCAACAACACCTCATAATTGAAAGTCACCAACAAATTCAACAACAACATGAACATTGAAAAACACCAGCAAATTCAACAACAACCTCAATATTGAATGACACCAACAAATTCAACAACAACCTCAACATTGAAAATCACACAACAAATTCAACAACCACCGCAACATTGAAAAAGACCAACAAATTCAACAACAACCTCAACATTGAAAAACACCAACAAATTCAACAACGATCTCCACATTGAAAAATACCCACAAATTCAACAACAAGCTCAACTTTCAAAAGTACAATAAATGTTCCAAAAATAACATTGATAACAGCAACAAATTCAACAACAACCTCAACATTGAAAAACACCAACCAATTCGACTACAACCTCAACAATGAAAAACACCAACAAATTGAACTACAACCTCAACATTGAAAAGCAGCAACAAATTCAACAACAACCTCAACAATGAAAAACACCAACAAATTCAACAACAACCTCAATATTGAAAATCACCAACAAATTCAACAACAACCTCAACATTGAAAAACACCAACAAATTGAACAACAACCTCAATATTGAAAGTCACCAACAAATTCAACAACAACCTCAACTATTAAAAGAAGAGAAAAAGATAAAAAAAAACATTGATAACACAAACAAATTCAACAACAACCTCGACATGTTAAAACGCCAACAAATGCAACAACAAACTCAATATTGAAAGTCACCAACAAATTCAACAACAACCTCAACATTGAAAAACACCAACAAATTCAACAACAACCTCAACTTTTAAAAGAAGAGAAAGACTTCAAATAAAACATTGATAACACCAACAAATTCAACAACAAAATCAACATTGAACAACGCCAACAAATTGGACCAGAACCTCAATATTGAAAATCAACAACAAATTCAACAACAACCTCAACAGTGAAAAAAACGAACAAATTCAACTACAACCTCAACAATGAAAAACACCAAAAAATTCAACAACAACCGCAACATTGAACAATGCCAACAAATTCGACCAGAACCTCAATATTGAAAATCACCAACAAATTCAACAACAACCTCAACAATGAAAAAAACCACCAAATTCAACTACAACCTCAACAATGAAAAACACCCACAAATTCAACAACAACCTCAACATTGAATAACGCCAACAAATTCGACCAGAACCTCAACATTGAAAATCACCAACAAATTCAACAACAATCTCAACAATGAAAAAAATCAACAAATTCAACTACAACCTCAACATTGATAAACATCAACAACTTCAACAACCTAAACAATGAAAAACACCAAAAAATTAAACAACCACAACAATGAAAAATACCAACAAATTCAACAACAATCTTAACTTTTAAAAGAAGAGAAAAAGTTCTAAAAGAACATTGATAACGCCAACAATTTCAACAACAACCTCAACATTGAAAAATACAAAAAAGTTTGAAAAATAACATTGATAACACCAACAAATTCAACAACAGCGTCAACATTTAAAAATACAAAAAAGTTCAAAAAATAACATTGATAACATCAACAAATTCTATGACAAACTCGATATTGAAAATCAGCAACAAATTCAACAACAAACTCAACAATGAAAGACACCGAAAAATTCTACAACAGCAAAAATGAAAAATACCAACAGATTCAACAACAATCTCAACTTTTAAAAGAAGAGAAATAGTTTAAAAAAAGCATTGATAACACCAACAAATTCAACAACAACCTCAACAATGAAAAACACCAACAAATTCAAACAACATCAATATTCAAAATCATCAACAAATTCAACAACAACCTCATCATTGAAAAACGCCGACAAATTCAACAACAACCTCAATATTTAAAATCACCAACAAATTCAACAACAACCTCAACATTGAAAAACACCAACAAATTCAACAACAACCTCAACATTGAAAAATACCAAAAAATTCAACAACAACCTCAACATTGAAAAACACCAACAAATTGAACAACCACAGCATTGAAAAACACAAACCAATTCAACAACAACCTTAACTTTTAAAAATACAAAGAAGTTCAAAAAAAATCATTGATAACACCAACAATTTCAACAACAACCTCAACAATGAATAACACCAACAACTTCAACAACCTCAACAATGAAAAACACCAAAAATTCAACAACCGCAACATTGAAAAATTCAACAACAACTTCAACTTTTAAAAGAAGAGAAAAAGTTAAAAAAAAACATTGATAACAACAACAAATTCAACAGCAATGTCAACAATGAAAAAATCGAACAAATTCAACAAAATCAACATTGACAAACACCAACAAATTCAACAACAACCTCAACATTGAAAAACACCAACAAATTCAACTACAAGCTCAACATTCAAAAATACCAACCAATTCAACAACAACCTCAACAATGAAAAACACCAACAAATTCAACAACAACCTCAACATTGTAAAACACCAGCAAATTCAACAACAACCTCAGTATTGAAAATCAACAACAAATTGAACTACAACCTCAACATTGAAAAACACCAACAAATCCAACAACAACCTCAACTTTAAAAGAAGACAAAAAGTACAAAAAAAACATTGATGACATCAACAACTTCAACAACAACCTCAACATTGAAAAAGGCCAACAAATTCAACAACACCTCATAATTGAAAGTCACCAACAAATTCAACAACAACATGAACATTGAAAAACACCAGCAAATTCAACAACAACCTCAATATTGAATGACACCAACAAATTCAACAACAACCTCAACATTGAAAATCACACAACAAATTCAACAACCACCGCAACATTGAAAAAGACCAACAAATTCAACAACAACCTCAACATTGAAAAACACCAACAAATTCAACAACGATCTCCACATTGAAAAATACCCACAAATTCAACAGCAAGCTCAACTTTCAAAAGTACAATAAATGTTCCAAAAATAACATTGATAACAGCAACAAATTCAACAACAACCTCAACATTGAAAAACACCAACCAATTCGACTACAACCTCAACAATGAAAAACACCAACAAATTGAACTACAACCTCAACATTGAAAAGCAGCAACAAATTCAACAACAACCTCAACAATGAAAAACACCAACAAATTCAACAACAACCTCAACATTGAAAAACACCAACAAATTGAACAACCACAGCATTGAAAAACACAAACCAATTCAACAACAACCTTAACTTTTAAAAATACAAAGAAGTTCAAAAAAAATCATTGATAACACCAACAATTTCAACAACAACCTCAACAATGAATAACACCAACAACTTCAACAACCTCAACAATGAAAAACACCAAAAATTCAACAACCGCAACATTGAAAAATTCAACAACAACTTCAACTTTTAAAAGAAGAGAAAAAGTTAAAAAAAAACATTGATAACAACAACAAATTCAACAGCAATGTCAACAATGAAAAAATTGAACAAATTCAACAAAATCAACATTGACAAACACCAACAAATTCAACAACAACCTCAACATTGAAAAACACCAACAAATTCAACTACAAGCTCAACATTCAAAAATACCAACCAATTCAACAACAACCTCAACAATGAAAAACACCAACAAATTCAACAACAACCTCAACATTGTAAAACGCCAGCAAATTCAACAACAACCTCAGTATTGAAAATCAACAACAAATTGAACTACAACCTCAACATTGAAAAACACCAACAAATCCAACAACAACCTCAACTTTAAAAGAAGACAAAAAGTACAAAAAAAACATTGATGACATCAACAACTTCAACAACAACCTCAACATTGAAAAAGGCCAACAAATTCAACAACACCTCATAATTGAAAGTCACCAACAAATTCAACAACAACATGAACATTGAAAAACACCAGCAAATTCAACAACAACCTCAATATTGAATGACACCAACAAATTCAACAACAACCTCAACATTGAAAATCACACAACAAATTCAACAACCACCGCAACATTGAAAAAGACCAACAAATTCAACAACAACCTCAACATTGAAAAACACCAACAAATTCAACAACGATCTCCACATTGAAAAATACCCACAAATTCAACAACAAGCTCAACTTTCAAAAGTACAATAAATGTTCCAAAAATAACATTGATAACAGCAACAAATTCAACAACAACCTCAACATTGAAAAACACCAACCAATTCGACTACAACCTCAACAATGAAAAACACCAACAAATTGAACTACAACCTCAACATTGAAAAGCAGCAACAAATTCAACAACAACCTCAACAATGAAAAACACCAACAAATTCAACAACAACCTCAATATTGAAAATCACCAACAAATTCAACAACAACCTCAACATTGAAAAACACCAACAAATTGAACAACAACCTCAATATTGAAAGTCACCAACAAATTCAACAACAACCTCAACTATTAAAAGAAGAGAAAAAGATAAAAAAAAACATTGATAACACAAACAAATTCAACAACAACCTCGACATGTTAAAACGCCAACAAATGCAACAACAAACTCAATATTGAAAGTCACCAACAAATTCAACAACAACCTCAACATTGAAAAACACCAACAAATTCAACAACAACCTCAACTTTTAAAAGAAGAGAAAGACTTCAAATAAAACATTGATAACACCAACAAATTCAACAACAAAATCAACATTGAACAACGCCAACAAATTGGACCAGAACCTCAATATTGAAAATCAACAACAAATTCAACAACAACCTCAACAGTGAAAAAAACGAACAAATTCAACTACAACCTCAACAATGAAAAACACCAAAAAATTCAACAACAACCGCAACATTGAACAATGCCAACAAATTCGACCAGAACCTCAATATTGAAAATCACCAACAAATTCAACAACAACCTCAACAATGAAAAAAACCACCAAATTCAACTACAACCTCAACAATGAAAAACACCCACAAATTCAACAACAACCTCAACATTGAATAACGCCAACAAATTCGACCAGAACCTCAACATTGAAAATCACCAACAAATTCAACAACAATCTCAACAATGAAAAAAATCAACAAATTCAACTACAACCTCAACATTGATAAACATCAACAACTTCAACAACCTAAACAATGAAAAACACCAAAAAATTAAACAACCACAACAATGAAAAATACCAACAAATTCAACAACAATCTTAACTTTTAAAAGAAGAGAAAAAGTTCTAAAAGAACATTGATAACGCCAACAATTTCAACAACAACCTCAACATTGAAAAATACAAAAAAGTTTGAAAAATAACATTGATAACACCAACAAATTCAACAACAGCGTCAACATTTAAAAATACAAAAAAGTTCAAAAAATAACATTGATAACATCAACAAATTCTATGACAAACTCGATATTGAAAATCAGCAACAAATTCAACAACAAACTCAACAATGAAAGACACCGAAAAATTCTACAACAGCAAAAATGAAAAATACCAACAGATTCAACAACAATCTCAACTTTTAAAAGAAGAGAAATAGTTTAAAAAAAGCATTGATAACACCAACAAATTCAACAACAACCTCAACAATGAAAAACACCAACAAATTCAAACAACATCAATATTCAAAATCATCAACAAATTCAACAACAACCTCATCATTGAAAAACGCCGACAAATTCAACAACAACCTCAATATTTAAAATCACCAACAAATTCAACAACAACCTCAACATTGAAAAACACCAACAAATTCAACAACAACCTCAACATTGAAAAATACCAAAAAATTCAACAACAACCTCAACATTGGAAAATACAGAAACGTTCAAAAAATAACATTGATAACACCAATAAATTCAACAACATCCTCAATATTGAATGATACCAACAAGTTCAACAACAACCACAACATTGAAAAACGCCAACAAATTCAACAACAACCTCAATGTTGAAAAATACAGAAATGTTCGAAAAATAACATAGATAACACCAACAAATTCAGAAACAAACTCAATATTCAAAAAAAACATCAAATTTAACAACAACCTCAACAATGAAAACACCAACAAATTCAACAAAAACCTCACCATTGAAAAACACAAACAAATTCAACAACAATCTCAACAATGAAAAACAACCAACAAATTCAAAATCAACCTCAACGTTTAAATGTACAAAAAAGTTCAGCAAAATAAACATTGATAACATCAATAAATTCAGCAAAAAAGCTCAACTTTGAAAAACACAAAAAAGTTCAAAAAAAACCATTGATAACCCCAACAAATTCAAGAGCAACAGCAATATCGAAAATCACCAACCAATTCAACGACCTCAACTTTCAAAAACACCAACAGATTCAAGAACTTCCTCAACTTTTAAAAATACAAACAAGTTCAAAAAAAAATCATTGATAACACCAACAAATTCAACATCAACCTCAACAATGAAAAGCACCAACAAATTCAACAACAACCTCAACATTGAAAAACACCAACAAATTCAACAACAACCATAATTTTAAAAATACAAACAAGTTCAACAAAAAACATTGATAACAGCAATAATTTCATCAAAAACCTCAACAATAAAAAACACGAAAAAATTCAACAACAACCTCAACGTTGAAAAATACCAACAAATTCATCAACAACCTTAACTATTAAAAATACAAACAAGTTCAACAAAAAACATTGATAACACCATCAAATTCAACAACAACCTCAACAATGAAAAACACCAACAATTTCAACAACAACCTCAACATTGAAAAACACCAACAACTTCAACAACCTCAACATTGAAAATCTGCAACCAATTCAACAACAACCTCAACAATGAAAAACACAAAAAAATTCAACAACAACCTGAAAATTGAAAAAAAACAACAAATTCAACAACAACCTCAAAATTGAAAAGCAGCAACAAATTCAACAACAACATCAACAATGAAAAACATCAACAAATTCAACAACAACCTCAACATTGAAAAAATACCAACAAAATCAACAACAACCTCAACATTGAAAAATACAATAAAGTTCAATAAATAACATTGATAACACCAACAAATTGAACAACAACCTCAATATTGAAAATCAACAACAAATTCACCAACAACCTCAACATTGAAAAACACCATCAAATTCAACAACAATCTCAATATTGAACAAGGCCAACAAATTCAACAACAACCTCAATTCTGAATATCACCAGGAAATTCAAAAACAACCTCAATATTGAAAGACACCAACAAATGCAACAACAACCTCAACATTGAAAACCGCCAACCAATTCAAAAATATCAATATTGAAAATCATCAACAAATTCAACAACAAACTCAGCATTGAAAAACGCCGACAAATTCAACAACAACCTCAATATTGAAAATCACCAACAAATTCAACAACAACCTCAGCATTGAAAAACACCAAGAAATTCAACAACAACCTCAACATTGAAAGGCAGCAACAAATTCAACAACAACCTCAACAATGAAAAATACCAACAAATTCAACAACAAGCTCAACATTGAAAAATACCAACAAATTAAAGAACAACCTCAACATTGAAAAATACAGAATAGTTCAAAAAATAACATTGATACCACCAACAAATTCAACAACATCCTCAATATTGAAAGGCACCAAAAAGTTCAACAACGACCTCAACATTGAAAACCAGCAACAAATTCAACAACAATCTGAACATTGAAAAACGCCAACAAATTCAACGACAACCTCAATATTGAAAGACAACAACAAATTCAACAACAACCTCAAAATTGAAAATGACCAACAAATTCAAGAACATCAATATTGAAAATCATCAACAAATTCAACAACAACCTCAACATTGAAAAACGCCAACAAATTCAACAGAAACCTCAACATTGAAAAACGCCAACAAATTCAACAACAACCTCAATATTGAAAATCACCAACAAATTCAACAACAACCTCAACAATGAAAAACACCAACAATTTCAACAACAACCTCAACATTGAAAAACACCAACAACTTCAACAACCTCAACATTGAAAATCTGCAACCAATTCAACAACAACCTCAACAATGAAAAACACAAAAAAATTCAACAACAACCTGAAAATTGAAAAAAAACAACAAATTCAACAACAACCTCAAAATTGAAAAGCAGCAACAAATTCAACAACAACATCAACAATGAAAAACATCAACAAATTCAACAACAACCTCAACATTGAAAAATACCAACAAAATCAACAACAACCTCAACATTGAAAAATACAATAAAGTTCAATAAATAACATTGATAACACCAACAAATTGAACAACAACCTCAATATGGAAAATCAACAACAAATTCACCAACAACCTCAACATTGAAAAACACCATCAAATTCAACAACAATCTCAATATTGAACAAGGCCAACAAATTCAACAACAACCTCAACATTGAAAATCACCAACAAATTCAAACAACATCAATATTCAAAATCATCAACAAATTCAACAACAACCTCAATATTGAAAGACAACAACAAATTCAACAGCAACCTCAACATTGAAAAACACCAACAAATTCAACAACAACCTTAACTTCTAAAAATACAAACAAGTTCAACAAAAAACATTGATAACACCAACAAATTCAACAACAACCTCAATATTGAAAGACAACAACAAATTCAACAACAACCTCAACGTTGAAAAACGCCAACAATTTCAACAACAACCTTAATTTTAAAAATACAAACAAGATCAACATAAAACATTGATAACACCAACAAATTCAACAAAAACCTCAACAATGAAAAACATCAACATTCAACAACAAGCTCAACATTGAAAAGCAGCAACAAATTCAACAACAACATCAACATTGAAAAACAGCACCAAATTCAACAATAACCTCAATTTTAAAAGACACCAACACTTTCAGCAACGACCTCAACATTGAAAATCAGGGAAAAATTCAAAAACAATCTCAACATTGAACAACGCCAACAAATTGAACAACAACTTCTACTTTGAAAATCACCACGAAATTCAAAAACAACCTCAACATTGAAAAACACCAACAAATTCAACAACAACCTCAACATTGGAAAATACAGAAACGTTCAAAAAATAACATTGATAACACCAATAAATTCAACAACATCCTCAATATTCAACGATGCCAACAAGTTCAACAACAACCACAATATTGAAAAACGCCAACAAATTCAACAACAACCTCAATGTTGAAAAATACAAGAATGTTCGAAAAATAACATAGATAACACCAACAAATTCAGAAACAAACTCAATTTTAAAAAAAAACTTCAAATTTAACAACAACCTCAACAATGAAAACACCAACAAATTCAACAAAAACCTCACCATTGAAAAACACAAACAAATTCAACAACAACCTCAACAATGAAAAACAACCAACAAATTCAAAATCAACCTCAACGTTTAAATGTACAAAAAAGTTCAACAAAATAAACATTGATAACATCAATAAATTCAGCAAAAACCTCAACTTTGAAAAACACAAAAAAGTTCAAAAAAAACCATTGATAACCCCAACAAATTCAAGAGCAACAGCAATATCGAAAATCACCAACCAATTCAACGACCTCAACTTTCAAAAACACCAACAGATTCAAGAACTTCCTCAACTTTTAAAAATACAAACAAGTTCAAAAAAAAATCATTGATAACACCAACAAATTCAACATCAACCTCAACAATGAAAAGCACCAACAAATTCAACAACAACCTCAACATTGAAAAACACCAACAAATTCAACAACAACCATAATTTTAAAAATACAAACAAGTTCAACAAAAAACATTGATAACACCATCAAATTCAACAACAACCTCAACAATGAAAAACACCAACAATTTCAACAACAACCTCAACATTGAAAAACACCAACAACTTCAACAACCTCAACATTGAAAATCTGCAACCAATTCAACAACAACCTCAACAATGAAAAACACAAAAAAATTCAACAACAACCTGAAAATTGAAAAAAAACAACAAATTCAACAACAACCTCAAAATTGAAAAGCAGCAACAAATTCAACAACAACATCAACAATGAAAAACATCAACAAATTCAACAACAACCTCAACATTGAAAAATACCAACAAAATCAACAACAACCTCAACATTGAAAAATACAATAAAGTTCAATAAATAACATTGATAACACCAACAAATTGAACAACAACCTCAATATTGAAAATCAACAACAAATTCACCAACAACCTCAACATTGAAAAACACCATCAAATTCAACAACAATCTCAATATTGAACAAGGCCAACAAATTCAACAACAACCTCAATTCTGAATATCACCAGGAAATTCAAAAACAACCTCAATATTGAAAGACACCAACAAATGCAACAACAACCTCAACATTGAAAACCGCCAACCAATTCAAAAATATCAATATTGAAAATCATCAACAAATTCAACAACAAACTCAGCATTGAAAAACGCCGACAAATTCAACAACAACCTCAATATTGAAAATCAGCAACAAATTCAACAACAACCTCAGCATTGAAAAACACCAAGAAATTCAACAACAACCTCAACATTGAAAAGCAGCAACAAATTCAACAACAACCTCAACAATGAAAAATACCAACAAATTCAACAACAAGCTCAACATTGAAAAATACCAACAAATTAAAGAACAACCTCAACATTGAAAAATACAGAATAGTTCAAAAAATAACATTGATACCACGAACAAATTCAACAACATCCTCAATATTGAAAGGCACCAAAAAGTTCAACAACGACCTCAACATTGAAAACCAGCAACAAATTCAACAACAATCTGAACATTGAAAAACGCCAACAAATTCAACGACAACCTCAATATTGAAAGACAACAACAAATTCAACAACAACCTCAAAATTGAAAATGACCAACAAATTCAAGAACATCAATATTGAAAATCATCAACAAATTCAACAACAACCTCAACATTGAAAAACGCCAACAAATTCAACAGAAACCTCAACATTGAAAAACGCCAACAAATTCAACAACAACCTCAATATTGAAAATCACCAACAAATTCAACAACAACCTCAACATTGAAAAACACCAACAACTTCAACAACCTCAACATTGAAAATCTGCAACCAATTCAACAACAACCTCAACAATGAAAAACACAAAAAAATTCAACAACAACCTGAAAATTGAAAAAAAACAACAAATTCAACAACAACCTCAAAATTGAAAAGCAGCAACAAATTCAACAACAACCTCAACATTGAAAAATACCAACAAAATCAACAACAACCTCAACATTGAAAAATACAATAAAGTTCAATAAATAACATTGATAACACCAACAAATTGAACAACAACCTCAATATTGAAAATCAACAACAAATTCACCAACAACCTCAACATTGAAAAACACCATCAAATTCAACAACAATCTCAATATTGAACAAGGCCAACAAATTCAACAACAACCTCAACATTGAAAATCACCAACAAATTCAAACAACATCAATATTCAAAATCATCAACAAATTCAACAACAACCTCAATATTGAAAGACAACAACAAATTCAACAGCAACCTCAACATTGAAAAACACCAACAAATTCAACAACAACCTTAACTTCTAAAAATACAAACAAGTTCAACAAAAAACATTGATAACAACAACAAATTCAACAACAACCTCAATATTGAAAGACAACAACAAATTCAACAACAACCTCAACGTTGAAAAACGCCAACAATTTCAACAACAACCTTAATTTTAAAAATACAAACAAGATCAACATAAAACATTGATAACACCAACAAATTCAACAAAAACCTCAACAATGAAAAACATCAACATTCAACAACAAGCTCAACATTGAAAAGCAGCAACAAATTCAACAACAATATCAACATTGAAAAACAGCACCAAATTCAACAATAACCTCAATTTTGAAAGACACCAACACTTTCAGCAACGACCTCAACATTGAAAATCAGGGAAAAATTCAAAAACAATCTCAACATTGAACAACGCCAACAAATTGAACAACAACTTCTACTTTGAAAATCACCACGAAATTCAAAAACAACCTCAACATTGAAAAACACCAACAAATTCAACAAAAACCTGAATATTGAAAGACACCAACAACTTCAACAACAACCTCAACATTGAAAATCACCAACAAATTCAAACAACATCAATATTCAAAATCATCAACAAATTCAACAACAACCTCATCATTGAAAAACGCCGACAAATTCAACAACAACCTCAATATTTAAAATCACCAACAAATTCAACAACAACCTCAACATTGAAAAACACCAACAAATTCAACAACAACCTCAACATTGAAAAATACCAAAAAATTCAACAACAACCTCAACATTGGAAAATACAGAAACGTTCAAAAAATAACATTGATAACACCAATAAATTCAACAACATCCTCAATATTGAACGATGCCAACAAGTTCAACAACAACCACAACATTGAAAAACGCCAACAAATTCAACAACAACCTCAATGTTGAAAAATACAAGAATGTTCGAAAAATAACATAGATAACACCAACAAATTCAGAAACAAACTCAATTTTAAAAAAAAACTTCAAATTTAACAACAACCTCAACAATGAAAACACCAACAAATTCAACAAAAACCTCACCATTGAAAAACACAAACAAATTCAACAACAACCTCAACAATGAAAAACAACCAACAAATTCAAAATCAACCTCAACGTTTAAATGTACAAAAAAGTTCAACAAAATAAACATTGATAACATCAATAAATTCAGCAAAAACCTCAACTTTGAAAAACACAAAAAAGTTCAAAAAAAACCATTGATAACCCCAACAAATTCAAGAGCAACAGCAATATCGAAAATCACCAACCAATTCAACGACCTCAACTTTCAAAAACACCAACAGATTCAAGAACTTCCTCAACTTTTAAAAATACAAACAAGTTCAAAAAAAAATCATTGATAACACCAACAAATTCAACATCAACCTCAACAATGAAAAGCACCAACAAATTCAACAACAACCTCAACATTGAAAAACACCAACAAATTCAACAACAACCATAATTTTAAAAATACAAACAAGTTCAACAAAAAACATTGATAACACCATCAAATTCAACAACAACCTCAACAATAAAAAACACGAAAAAATTCAACAACAACCTCAACGTTGAAAAATACCAACAAATTCATCAACAACCTTAACTATTAAAAATACAAACAAGTTCAACAAAAAACATTGATAACACCATCAAATTCAACAACAACCTCAACAATGAAAAACACCAACAATTTCAACAACAACCTCAACATTGAAAAACACCAACAACTTCAACAACCTCAACATTGAAAATCTGCAACCAATTCAACAACAACCTCAACAATGAAAAACACAAAAAAATTCAACAACAACCTGAAAATTGAAAAAAAACAACAAATTCAACAACAACCTCAAAATTGAAAAGCAGCAACAAATTCAACAACAACATCAACAATGAAAAACATCAACAAATTCAACAACAACCTCAACATTGAAAAATACCAACAAAATCAACAACAACCTCAACATTGAAAAATACAATAAAGTTCAATAAATAACATTGATAACACCAACAAATTGAACAACAACCTCAATATTGAAAATCAACAACAAATTCACCAACAACCTCAACATTGAAAAACACCATCAAATTCAACAACAATCTCAATATTGAACAAGGCCAACAAATTCAACAACAACCTCAATTCTGAATATCACCAGGAAATTCAAAAACAACCTCAATATTGAAAGACACCAACAAATGCAACAACAACCTCAACATTGAAAACCGACAACCAATTCAAAAATATCAATATTGAAAATCATCAACAAATTCAACAACAAACTCAGCATTGAAAAACGCCGACAAATTCAACAACAACCTCAATATTGAAAATCACCAACAAATTCAACAACAACCTCAGCATTGAAAAACACCAAGAAATTCAACAACAACCTCAACATTGAAAAGCAGCAACAAATTCAACAACAACCTCAACAATGAAAAATACCAACAAATTCAACAACAAGCTCAACATTGAAAAATACCAACAAATTAAAGAACAACCTCAACATTGAAAAATACAGAATAGTTCAAAAAATAACATTGATAACACCAACAAATTCAACAACATCCTCAATATTGAAAGGCACCAAAAAGTTCAACAACGACCTCAACATTGAAAACCAGCAACAAATTCAACAACAATCTGAACATTGAAAAACGCCAACAAATTCAACGACAACCTCAATATTGAAAGACAACAACAAATTCAACAACAACCTCAAAATTGAAAATGACCAACAAATTCAAGAACATCAATATTGAAAATCATCAACAAATTCAACAACAACCTCAACATTGAAAAACGCCAACAAATTCAACAGAAACCTCAACATTGAAAAACGCCAACAAATTCAACAACAACCTCAATATTGAAAATCACCAACAAATTCAACAACAACCTCAACATTGAAAAACACCAACAAATTCAACAACAACCTCAACTTTAAAAGAAGAGAAAAAGTTCAAAAAAAACATTGATGACTCATTCAAATTCAACAACAACCTCAGCAATGAAAAACACCAACAAATTCAACAACAACCTCAACATTGAAAAATACCAACAAATTCAACAACAACCTCAACATTGAAAAATACAGAACAGTTCAAAAAATAACATTGATAATACCAACAAATTCAACAACATCCACAATATTGAACGAGACCAATAAGTTCAACAACGACCTCAATATTGAAAGACAACAAAAAATTCAACAACAACCTCAACATTGAAAAACACCAGCAAATTAAACAACCTCAACATTGAAAAACGCCAAAAAATTCAACAACAACCTAAATTTTGAAAAATACCTGCAAATTCAACAACAACCTCAATATTGAAAGACAACAACAAATTCAACAACAACCTCAACATTGAAAAACGCCAACAAATTCAACAGCACCCTCAACATTGAAAAACGCCAACAAATTCAACAACAACCTCAATATTGAAAATCACCAACAAATTCAACAGCAAAATCAACATTGAAAAACACCAAAAAATTCAACAACAACCTCAACATTTAAAAGAAGAAAAAAAGTTCAAAAAATACATGGATAACACCAACAAATTCAACAACAAAATCAATATTGAAAGACACCAACAAATTCAACAACAACCTCAACATTGATAATCACCAACCAATTAAACAACATCAATATTGAAAATCATCAACAAATTCAACAACAACCTCAGTATTGAAAAACGCCGACAAATTCAACAACAACCTCAATATTGAAAAACACCAACAAATTCAACAACAACCTCAACATTGAAAAATACGGAAAAGTTCAAAAAATAACATTGATAACACCAACAAATTCAACAACATCCTCAATATTGAAATGCACCAAAAAGTTCAACAACGACCTCAACATTGAAAATCAGCAACAAATTCAACAACGACCTCAATTTTGAAAATCACCAACAAATTCAACGACAACCTCAACATTGAAAAACACGAAAAAATTCAACAATTACCTCAACTTTTAAAAGAAGAGAAAAAGTTCACAAAAAAAACATTGATAACTCCATCAAATTCAACAACAACCTCAACAATGAAAAACACCAACAAATTCAACAACAACTTCAATATTGAAAAATACCAACAAATTCAAAAACAACCTCAACAATGAAAAACACCAACAAATTCAACAACAACTTCAATATTGAAAAATACCAACAAATTCAAAAACAACCTCAACAATGAAAAACACCAACAAATTCAACAACAACTTCAATATTGAAAAATACCAACAAATTCAAAAACAACCTCAACAATGAAAAACACCAACAAATTCAACAACAACCTCAATATTGAAAATCACCAACAAATTCAACAGCAACCTCAACATTGAATAACACCAAAAATTTCAACAACAACCTCAACTTTTAAAAGAAGAAAAAAAGTTCAAAAAAAAAATGGATAACACCAACAAATTCAACAACAACCTCAATATTGAAAGTCACCAACAAATTCAACAACAACCTCAACATTGATAATCACCAACCAATTAAACAACATCAATATTGAAAATCATCAACAAATTCTACAACAACATCAGCATTGAAAAACGCCGACAAATTCAACAACAACCTCAGCATTGAAAAACACCAACAAATTCAACAACAACCTCAACATTGAAAAATACCAGCAAATGCAAGAACAACCTCAACATTGAAAAAGACGGAAAAGTTCAAAAAATAACATTGATAACACCAACAAATTCAACAACATCCTGAATATTGAAAGGCACCAAAAAGTTCAACAACGACCACAACATTGAAAATCAGCAACAAATTCAACAACAATCTCAACATTGAAAAACGCCAACAAATTCAACAACAACCTCAATATTGAAAGAACGCCAACAAATTCAACGACAACCTCAATTTTGAAAATCACCAACAAATTCAACAACAACCTCAACATTGAAAAACACCAAAAAATTCAACAATTACCTCAACTTTTAAAAGAAGAGAAAAAGTTCACAAAAAAACATTGATAACTCCATCAAATTCAACAACAACCTCAACAATGAAAAACACCAACAAATTCAACAACAACCTCAATATTGAAAAACTCCAACAAATGCAACAACAACCTCAATATTGAAAGACACCAACAAATTCTACAACAACCTCAACATTGAATAACACCAATAAATTCATCAACAACCTTAACTTTTAAAAATACAAACAAGTTAAAAAAAAACATTGATAACACCAAAAAATTCAACAACAACCTGAAAATTGAAAAACACCAACAAATTCAACAAACATATATTTAAAATTCAAACAAGTTCAACAAAAAACATTGATAACACCAACAAAATGAACAAAATCCTCAGCAATAAAAAACACCAACAAATTCAACAACAACCTCAAAATTGAAAAGCAGCAACAAATTCAAGAACAACCTCAACCATGAAAAACACAAACAAATTCAACAACAACCTCAACATTGAAAAATACCAATAAATTCAACAACAACCGCAACATTGCAAATCAGCGAAAAATTCAACAACAATCTCAACATTGAAAAACGCCAACAAATTCAACAACAACCTCAATATTGAAAGACACCAACAATTTCAACAACAACCTCAACATTGAATATCACAAACAAATTCAAGAACATCAATATTTAAAACCATTAACAAATTCAACAACAACCTCAACGTTGAAAAACAGCAACAAATTCAACAACAACCTCATTATTGAAAATCACCAACAAATTCAACAGCAACATCAACATTGAAAAACGCCAACATATTCAACAACAACCTCAATATTGAAAATCACCAACAAATTCAACAGCAACCTCAACATTGAAAAACACCAACAAATTCAACAACAACCTCAACTTTGAAAAAAGCCAACAAATTCAACAACAACCTCAATATTGAATGTCACCAACAATTTCAACAACAACCGCAACATGGAAAAACACCAACAAATTCAACAACAAAATCAATATTGAAAGACACCAACAAATTCAACAACAACCTCAACATTGAAAATCACCAACCAATTAAACAACATCAATATTGAAAAACATCAACAAATTCAACAACAACCTCAGCATTGAAAAACGCCGACAAATTCAACAACAACCTCAACATTGAAGAACGTCAACAAATTCAACGACAACCTCAATTTTGAAAATCACCAACAAATTCAACAACAACCTCAACATTGAAAATCACCAAAAAA
Source organism: Cetorhinus maximus (assembly GCF_964194155.1). Taxonomy (NCBI): domain Eukaryota; kingdom Metazoa; phylum Chordata; class Chondrichthyes; order Lamniformes; family Cetorhinidae; genus Cetorhinus; species Cetorhinus maximus. The sequence goes on from NW_027596598.1 coordinate 190,667, forward strand.
TTCAACAAGTACTTCAACTTTTAAAAGAAGAGAAAAAGTTCAAAAAAAACATTGATAACTCCATCAAATTCAACAATAACCTCAAAAATGAAAAACACCAACAAATTCAACAACAACCTCAATATTGAAAAATACCAACAAATTCAACAACAACCTCAACATTGAAAAATACAGAACAGTTCAAAAAATAACAATGATAATACCAACAAATTCAACAACATCCTCAATATTGAAAGAGACCAAGAAGTTCAACAACGACCTAAACATTGAAAATCAGTAACAATTTCAAGAAAAATCTCAACATTGAAAAACACCAACATATTCAACAACAACCTCAATTTTGAAAATCACCAACAAATTCAAGAACAACCTCAACATTGAAAAACACTAACAAATTCAAAAACAACCACAATATTGAAAGACACCAACAAATTCTACAACAACCTCAACATTTAATAACATCAGTAAATTCATCAACAACCTTAACTTTTAAAAATACAAACAAGTTCAAAAAAATACATTGATAACACGAACAAATTCAACATCAACCTCAACATTGAAAAACACCAACAACTTCAACAACCTCAACAATGAAAATCACCAACAAATTCAATAACAACCTCAACATTGAAAAACACCAACAACTTCAACAACCTCAACATTGAAAATCACCAACAAATTCAATAACAACCACAACAATGAAAACACCAAAAAATTCAACAACAACCTCAACATTGAAAAACACTAACAAATTCAACAACAACCATATTTTTAAAATACAAACAAGTTCAACAAAAAACATTGATAACAGCAACAAATTGAACAAAAACTTCAACAATAAATAACACCAACAAATTCAACAACAACCTCAACATTGAAAAATACTAACAAATTCAACAACAACCTCAACATTGAAAAGCAGCAACAAATTCAAGAACAACCTCAGCATTGAAAAATACCAACAAATTCAACAACATTGAAAACCAACGAAAAATTCAACAACAATCTCAAATTTAAAACGTCAACAAATTCAACAACAATCACAATATTGAAAGACACCAACAATTTCAACAACGACCTCAACATTGAAAATTAGCGAAAAATTCAACAACAATCTCAACATTGAAAAACGCGAACAAATTCAACAACACCCTCAATTTTGAAAAACACATACAAATTCAGCAACAACCTCAATATTTAAAGGCAACAACAAGTTCAACAACAGCCTCAACATTGAATATCAACAACAAATTCAAGAACATCAATATTGAAAATCATCAACAAATTCAACAACAACCTCAACATTGAAAAACGCCAACAAATTCAACAACAAACTCAATATTGAAAATCACCAACAAATTCAACAGCAACCTCAACATTGAAAAACACCAACAAATTCAACAACAACCTCAATATTGAAAATCAACAACAAATTCAACAGCAACCACAACATTGAAAAAAACCAACAAATTCAACAACAACCTCTACATTGAAAAACGCCAACAAATTCAAAAACAACCTCAATATTGAACGTCACCAACAAATTCAACAACAACCTCAACATTCAAAAACACCAACAACTTCAACAACTTCAATATTGAAAATCACCAACAAATTCAACAACAACCTCAACATTGAAAAACGTCAACATATTCAACAAGAACCTTATTATTGAAAATCACCAAAAAATTCAACAACAACTGCAACAATGAAAAACACCAACAAATTCAACAACAACCTCTACATTGAAAAGCAGCAACAAATTCAACAACAACCTCAACATTGAAAATCACCAACAAATTCAACAACAACCTCCACATTGAAAAGCAGCAACAAATTCAACAACAACCTCAACAATGAAAAATACAAAAAAGTTCGAAAAATTGCATTGGTAACATCAACAAATTCAACAATAACCTCAACATTGAAAATCACCAACAAATTCAACAACAACCTCTACATTGAAAAGCAGCAACAAATTCAACAACAACCTCAACAATGAAAAACACCAACAAATTCAACAACAACCTCAACATTGAAAAATACCAACAAATTCAACAACAACCTCAACATTGAAAAATACAAAAAAGTTCAAAAAATAACATTGATAACAGCAACATATTCAACAACAACCTCAACATTGAAAATTACCAACAAATTCAACAACAACCTCAACAATGAAAAATACAAAAAAGTTCGAAAAATTACATTGATAACATCAACAAATTCAACAACAACTTCAACATTGAAAAACACCTACAAATTCAACAACCTCAATATTGAAAATCACCAGCAAATTCAACAACAACCACAACATTGAAAAACACCAACAAATTCAACAACAACCTCAATAATGAAAGACACCAACAATTTCATCAACGACCACAAAATTGAAAATCAGCGAAAAATACAAAAACATCCTCAACATTGAAAAAAGCCAACAAATTCAACAACAACCTCAATATTGAAAATCACCAACAAATTCAACAACAACCTCAACATTTAAAATCACCAACAAATTCACCAACAACCTCAACATTGAAAAACACCAACAAATTCAACAACAACCTCAATATTGAAAATCACCAACAAATTCAACAACAACCTCTACATTGAAAAGCAGCAACAAATTCAACAACAACCTCAACAATGAAAAACACCAACAAATTCAACAACAACCTCAACATTGAAAAATACCAACAAATTCAACAACAACCTCAACATTGAAAAATACAAAAAAGTTCAAAAAATAACATTGATAACAGCAACATATTCAACAACAACCTCAACATTGAAAATTACCAACAAATTCAACAACAACCTCAACAATGAAAAATACAAAAAAGTTCGAAAAATTACATTGATAACATCAACAAATTCAACAACAACTTCAACATTGAAAAACACCTACAAATTCAACAACCTCAATATTGAAAATCACCAGCAAATTCAACAACAACCACAACATTGAAAAACACCAACAAATTCAACAACAACCTCAATAATGAAAGACACCAACAATTTCATCAACGACCACAAAATTGAAAATCAGCGAAAAATACAAAAACATCCTCAACATTGAAAAAAGCCAACAAATTCAACAACAACCTCAATATTGAAAATCACCAACAAATTCAACAACAACCTCAACATTTAAAATCACCAACAAATTCACCAACAACCTCAACAATGAAAAACACCAACAAATTCAACAACAACCTCAATATTGAAAGACACCAACCGTTTCAACAGCGACCTCAACATTGAAAATCAGCGAAAATTTCAAACAATCTCAACATTGAACAAGGCCAACAAATTCAAAAAAAATGTCAATTTTGAAAATCACAAAGAAATTCAACAACAACTTCAACTTTGAAAAATAGCAAAAAATTCAACAACAACCACAATATTGAAAGACACTAACAATTCAACAACAACCTCAACATTGAAAATCACCAACCAATTCAACAGCATCAATATTGAAAATCATCAACAAATTCAACTACAACCTCAGCATTGAAAAACGCCGACAAATTCAACAACAACCACAATATTGAAAATCACCAACAAATTCAACAACAAACTCAACAATGTAAAATACCAACAAATTCAACAACATCCTCAATATTGAAAGGCATCATAAAGTTCAACAACGTCCTCAACATTGAAAATCAGCAACAAATTCAACAACAATCTCAACATTGAAAAACGCCAACAAATTCAACGACAACCTCAATTTTGAAAATCACCAACAAATTCAAAAAACACCCTCAACATTGAAAAACACCAACAAATTCAACAACAACAACATTGAAAAACACCAACAAATTCAACAACAACCTCAATATTGAAAGACACAAACAAATTCAACAACAACCTCAAGATTGAAATACACCAACAAATTCAACAACAACCTTAACTTTTAAAAATACAAACAGGTTCAATAAAAAAAATTTGATAACACCAACAAATTCAACATCAACCTCAACAATCAAAAGCACCAACAAATTCAACAACAACCTCAACATTGAAAAACACCAACAACTTCATCAACCTCAACATTGAAAATCACCAACAAATTCAATAACAACCTCAACAATGAAAAACACCAAAAAATTCAACAACAACCTGAACATTGAAAAACACCAACAAATTCAACAACAACCATAATTTTAAAAATACAAACAAGTTCAGCAAAATACACTGATAACACCAACAAATTCAACAAAAACCTCAACATTGAAAAATACTAACAAATTCAACAACAACCTCAACATTGAAAAACACCAACAACTTCATCAACCTCAACATTGAAAATCACCAACAAATTCAATGACAACCTCAACAATGAAAAACACCAAAAAATTCAACAACAACCTGAACATTGAAAAACACCAACAAATTCAACAACAACCATAATTTTAAAAATACAAACAAGTTCAACAAAATACACTGATAACACCAACAAATTCAACAAAAACCTCAACATTGAAAAGCAGCAACAATTTCAAGAACAACCTCAACAATGAAAAACACCAACAAATTCAACAACAACCTCAACATCGAAAAATACTAACAAATTCAACAACAACCTCAACATTGAAAAACGCCAACAAATTCAACAACAACCTCAATATTGAAAAACACCAACAATTTACACAAGAACCTCAACATTGAAAATCAACGAAAAATTCAACAACAATCTCAACATTGAAAAATGCCAACAAATTCAACAACAACCTCAATTTTGAAAAACACCATCAAATTCAACAACAACCTCAATATTAAAAGACAACAACAAATTCAACAACAACCTGAACACTGAAAATCACCAACAAATTCAAGAATATCAATATTGAAAATCATCAACAAATTCAACAACAACCTCAATATTGAAAATCACCAAAAAATTCAACAGCAACCTCAACATTGAAAAACGCCAACAAATTCAAAAACAACCACAATATTGAAAAACACCAACAAATTCAACAACAACCTCAACTTTTAAAAGAAGAGAAAAAAACATTGATTACACCAACAAATTCAACAACAACCTCTACATTGAAAAACGCCAACAACTTCAACAACAACATCAATATTGAAAGTCAACAACAACTTCAACAACAACCTCAACATTGAAAGACACCAACAAATTCAACAACAACCTCAATATTGAAAATCACCAACAAATTCAATTATAACCTAAACATTGAAAAAAACCAACAAATTCAACTACAACCTCAACAGTGAAAAATACCAAGAAATTCAACAACAACTGCAAAATTGAAAAACAGAAACAACTTCAACAACCTCAACAATGAAAAACACCTAAAAATTCAACAACAACCTCAAATATATAAAGAAGAGAAAAAGTTCAAATAAAACATTGATAACAACAAAAAATTCAACAACAACCTCAACATTGAAAATACAAAAAAGTTCGACAAATAACATTGATAACATCAACAAATTCAACAATAACCTCAACATTGAAAAATACAAAAAAGTTCTAAAAATAACATTGATAACACCAACAAATTCAACAACAACCTCAACATTGAAAATCACCAACAAATTCAACAACAACCTCTACATTGAAAAGCAGCAACAAATTCAACAACAACCTCAACAATGAAAAACACCAACAAATTCAACAACAACCTCAACATTGAAAAATACCAACAAATTCAACAACAACCTCAACTTTGACAAATACAAAAAAGTTCAAAAAATAACATTGATAAAACCAACAAATTGAACAACAACCTCAATATTGAAAATCACCAACAATTTAAACAACATCCACAACATTGAAAAACACAAACAAATTCAACTACAACCTCAATGATGAAAGACACCAACAATTTCAACAACGACCTCAACATTGAAAATCAGCGAAAAATTCAACAACAAACTCAACATTGAAAAACACCAACAAATTCAACAACAACCTCAATATTGAAAGACACCAACAAATTCAACAACTACCTCAACATTGAAAATGACCAACCAATTCAACAACAACCTAAATATTGAATGAAACCAACAAATTCAACAAAAATCTCAACATTGAAAATCACCAACCAATTCAACAACATCAATATTGAAAATCATCAACAAATTCATCAACATCCTCAACATTGAAAATGGCCAACAAATTCAAAAACAACATCAATATTGAAAATCACCAACAAATTCAACAGCAACCTCAACATTGAAAAACACCAACAAATTCAACAACAACCTCAATTTTGAAAATCACCAAGAAATTCAACAACAACCTCAACATTGAAAAACGGCAACAAATTCAACAACAACCTCAATATTGAAAGACACCAACAATTCAACGACAACCTCAACATTGAAAATCACCAACTTTTTCAACAGCATCAATATTGAAATTCAACAGCAAATTCAACCACAACCGCAGCATTGAAAAACGCTGACAAATTCAACAACAACCTCAATATTGAAAATCACCAACAAATTCAACAACAAACTCAGCATTGAAAAACACCAACAAATTCAACAACATCATCAACATTGAAAAACAACAACAAATTCAACATCAACCTGAACATTGAAAAATACTAAAAAGTTCAAAAAATAACATTGATAACACCAACAAATTCAACAACATCCTCAATATTGTAAGGCACCAAAAAGTTCAACAACGTCCTCAACATTGAAAATCAGCAACAAATTCAACAACAACTTCAACTTTAAAAGGAAGAGAAAAAGTTCAAAAAAACATTGATAACTCCATCAAATTCAACAACAACCTCAACAATGAAAAACACCAACAAATTCAACAACAATCTCAACATTGAAAAATACAGAAAAGTTCAAAAAGTAACATTGATAATCCCAAGAAATTCAACAACATCCTCAATAATGAAAGAGAACAAGTTCAACAAGGACCTAAACATTGAAAGTCAGCAACAAATTCAAGAAAAATCTCAACCTTGAAAAAGGCCAACAAATTCAACAACAACCTCAATATTGAAAGACACCAACAAATTCAACAAGAACCTTAACTTTTAAAAATACAAACAAGTTCAATAAAAAAACATTGATAACACCAACAAATTCAACATCAACCTCAACAATGAAAAGCGCCAACAAATTCAAAAACAACCTCAACATTGAAAAACACCAACAACTTCAACAACCTCAACACTGAAACTCACCAACAAATTCAACAACAACCTCATCATTGAAAACCACCAACAAATTCAACAACATAAACATTGAAAAACACCAATGAATTCAACAGCAACCTGAACATTGAAAAACACCAACAAATTCAACAAAAACAATAATTTTAAAAATACAAACAAGTTCATCAAAATACACTGATAACACCAACAAATTCAACAAAAACCTCAACAATACAAAACACCAATAAATTCAATAACAACCTCAACAATGAAAACACCAAAAAATTCAGCAACAACCTGATCATTGAAAAACACCAACAATTTCAACAACAACCTCAACATTGAATATCAGTGACAATTTCAACAACAATCTCAACATTGAAAAACGCTAACAAATTCAACAACAACCTCAATTTTGAAAAATACCTACAAATTCATCAACAACTTCAATATTAAAAGACAACAACATATTCAACAACAACCTCAACATTGAAAATCACCAACAAATTCAAGAACATCAATATTGAAAATCATCAACAAATTCAACAACAACCTCAACATTAAAAAACGACAACAATTTCAACAACGACCTCAATATTGAAAATCACCAACAAATTCAACAGCAACCTCAACAATGAAAAACGCCAGCAAATTCAACAACAACCTCAATACTGAAAATCACCATCTAGTTCAACAGCAACCTCAACATTGAAAAACACCAACAAATTCAACAACAACCTCTACATTGAAAAACGCCAACAAATTCAACAACAACCTCAACATTGAAAATCACCAACAAATTCAACAACTTCAATATTGAAAATCACCAACAAATTCAACAACAACCTCAACATTGAAAAACGTCAACATATTCAACAAGAACCTTATTATTGAAAATCACCAAAAAATTCAACAACAACTGCAACAATGAAAAACACCAACAAATTCAACAACAACCTCTACATTGAAAAGCAGCAACAAATTCAACAACAACCTCAACATTGAAAATCACCAACAAATTCAACAACAACCTCTACATTGAAAAGCAGCAACAAATTCAACAACAACCTCAACAATGAAAAATACAAAAAAGTTCGAAAAATTGCATTGGTAACATCAACAAATTCAACAATAACCTCAACATTGAAAATCACCAACAAATTCAACAAGAACCTCTACATTGAAAAGCAGCAACAAATTCAACAACAACCTCAACAATGAAAAACACCAACAAATTCAACAACAACCTCAACATTGAAAAATACCAACAAATTCAACAACAACCTCAACATTGAAATATACAAAAAAGTTCAAAAAATAACATTGATAACAGCAACATATTCAACAACAACCTCAACATTGAAAATTACCAAAAAATTCAACAACAACCTAAACAATGAAAAATACAAAAAAGTTCGAAAAATTACATTGATAACATCAACAAATTCAACAACAACTTCAACATTGAAAAACACCTACAAATTCAACAACCTCAATATTGAAAATCACCAGCAAATTCAACAACAACCACAACATTGAAAAACACCAACAAATTCAACAACAACCTCAATAATGAAAGACACCAACAATTTCATCAACGACCACAAAATTGAAAATCAGAGAAAAATACAAAAACATCCTCAACATTGAAAAAAGCCAACAAATTCAACAACAACCTCAATATTGAAAATCACCAACAAATTCAACAACAACCTCAACATTTAAAATCACCAACAAATTCTCCAACATCCTCAACATTGAAAAACACCAACAAATTCAACAACAACCTCAATATTGAAAGACACCAACCGTTTCAACAGCGACCTCAACATTGAAAATCAGCGAAAATTTCAAACAATCTCAACATTGAACACGGCCAACAAATTCAAAAAAAATGTCAATTTTGAAAATCACAAAGAAATTCAACAACAACTTCAACTTTGAAAAATAGCAAAAAATTCAACAACAACCACAATATTGAAAGACACTAACAATTCAACAACAACCTCAACATTGAAAATCACCAACAAATTCAACAACAACCTCAATATTGAAAGACACCAACAATTTCAACAACAACCTCAACATTGAATATCACAAACAAATTCAAGAACATCAATATTTAAAATCATTAACAAATTCAACAACAACCTCAACGTTGAAAAACAGCAACAAATTCAACAACAACCTCATTATTGAAAATCACCAACAAATTCAACAGCAACATCAACATTGAAAAACGCCAACATATTCAACAACAACCTCAATATTGAAAATCACCAACAAATTCAACAGCAACCTCAACATTGAAAAACACCAACAAATTCAACAACAACCTCAACTTTGAAAAAAGCCAACAAATTCAACAACAACCTCAATATTGAATGTCACCAACAATTTCAACAACAACCGCAACATGGAAAAACACCAACAAATTCAACAACAAAATCAATATTGAAAGACACCAACAAATTCAACAACAACCTCAACATTGAAAATCACCAACCAATTAAACAACATCAATATTGAAAAACATCAACAAATTCAACAACAACCTCAGCATTGAAAAACGCCGACAAATTCAACAACAACCTCAACATTGAAGAACGTCAACAAATTCAACGACAACCTCAATTTTGAAAATCACCAACAAATTCAACAACAACCTCAACATTGAAAATCACCAAAAAATTCAACAAGTACTTCAACTTTTAAAAGAAGAGAAAAATTTCAAAAAAAACATTGATAACTCCATCAAATTCAACAATAACCTCAAAAATGAAAAACACCAACAAATTCAACAACAACCTCAATATTGAAAAATACCAACAAATTCAACAACAACCTCAACATTGAAAAATACAGAACAGTTCAAAAAATAACAATGATAATACCAACAAATTCAACAACATCCTCAATATTGAAAGAGACCAAGAAGTTCAACAACGACCTAAACATTGAAAATCAGTAACAATTTCAAGAAAAATCTCAACATTGAAAAACACCAACATATTCAACAACAACCTCAATTTTGAAAATCACCAACAAATTCAAGAACAACCTCAACATTGAAAAACACTAACAAATTCAAAAACAACCACAATATTGAAAGACACCAACAAATTCTACAACAACCTCAACATTTAATAACATCAGTAAATTCATCAACAACCTTAACTTTTAAAAATACAAACAAGTTCAAAAAAATACATTGATAACACGAACAAATTCAACATCAACCTCAACATTGAAAAACACCAACAACTTCAACAACCTCAACAATGAAAATCACCAACAAATTCAATAACAACCTCAACATTGAAAAACACCAACAACTTCAACAACCTCAACATTGAAAATCACCAACAAATTCAATAACAACCACAACAATGAAAACACCAAAAAATTCAACAACAACCTCAACATTGAAAAACACTAACAAATTCAACAACAACCATATTTTTAAAATACAAACAAGTTCAACAAAAAACATTGATAACAGCAACAAATTGAACAAAAACTTCAACAATAAATAACACCAACAAATTCAACAACAACCTCAACATTGAAAAATACTAACAAATTCAACAACAACCTCAACATTGAAAAGCAGCAACAAATTCAAGAACAACCTCAGCATTGAAAAATACCAACAAATTCAACAACATTGAAAACCAACGAAAAATTCAACAACAATCTCAAATTTAAAACGTCAACAAATTCAACAACAATCACAATATTGAAAGACACCAACAATTTCAACAACGACCTCAACATTGAAAATTAGCGAAAAATTCAACAACAATCTCAACATTGAAAAACGCGAACAAATTCAACAACACCCTCAATTTTGAAAAACACATACAAATTCAGCAACAACCTCAATATTTAAAGGCAACAATAAGTTCAACAACAGCCTCAACATTGAATATCAACAACAAATTCAAGAACATCAATATTGAAAATCATCAACAAATTCAACAACAACCTCAACATTGAAAAACGCCAACAAATTCAACAACAAACTCAATATTGAAAATCACTAACAAATTCAACAGCAACCTCAACATTGAAAAACACCAACAAATTCAACAACAACCTCAATATTGAAAATCAACAACAAATTCAACAGCAACCTCAACATTGAAAAAAACCAACAAATTCAACAACAACCTCTACATTGAAAAACGCCAACAAATTCAAAAACAACCTCAATATTGAACGTCACCAACAAATTCAACAACAACCTCAACATTGAAAAACACCAACAACTTCAACAACTTCAATATTGAAAATCACCAACAAATTCAACAACAACCTCAACATTGAAAAACGTCAACATATTCAACAAGAACCTTATTATTGAAAATCACCAAAAAATTCAACAACAACTGCAACAATGAAAAACACCAACAAATTCAACAACAACCTCTACATTGAAAAGCAGCAACAAATTCAACAACAACCTCAACATTGAAAATCACCAACAAATTCAACAACAACCTCCACATTGAAAAGCAGCAACAAATTCAACAACAACCTCAACAATGAAAAATACAAAAAAGTTCGAAAAATTGCATTGGTAACATCAACAAATTCAACAATAACCTCAACATTGAAAATCACCAACAAATTCAACAACAACCTCTACATTGAAAAGCAGCAACAAATTCAACAACAACCTCAACAATGAAAAACACCAACAAATTCAACAACAACCTCAACATTGAAAAATACCAACAAATTCAACAACAACCTCAACATTGAAAAATACAAAAAAGTTCAAAAAATAACATTGATAACAGCAACATATTCAACAACAACCTCAACATTGAAAAACACCAACAAATTCAACAACAACCTCAACTTTGAAAAAAGCCAACAAATTCAACAACAACCTCAATATTGAATGTCACCAACAATTTCAACAACAACCGCAACATGGAAAAACACCAACAAATTCAACAACAAAATCAATATTGAAAGACACCAACAAATTCAACAACAACCTCAACATTGAAAATCACCAACCAATTAAACAACATCAATATTGAAAAACATCAACAAATTCAACAACAACCTCAGCATTGAAAAACGCCGACAAATTCAACAACAACCTCAACATTGAAGAACGTCAACAAATTCAACGACAACCTCAATTTTGAAAATCACCAACAAATTCAACAACAACCTCAACATTGAAAATCACCAAAAAATTCAACAAGTACTTCAACTTTTAAAAGAAGAGAAAAAGTTCAAAAAAAACATTGATAACTCCATCAAATTCAACAATAACCTCAAAAATGAAAAACACCAACAAATTCAACAACAACCTCAATATTGAAAAATACCAACAAATTCAACAACAACCTCAACATTGAAAAATACAGAACAGTTCAAAAAATAACAATGATAATACCAACAAATTCAACAACATCCTCAATATTGAAAGAGACCAAGAAGTTCAACAACGACCTAAACATTGAAAATCAGTAACAATTTCAAGAAAAATCTCAACATTGAAAAACACCAACATATTCAACAACAACCTCAATTTTGAAAATCACCAACAAATTCAAGAACAACCTCAACATTGAAAAACACTAACAAATTCAAAAACAACCACAATATTGAAAGACACCAACAAATTCTACAACAACCTCAACATTTAATAACATCAGTAAATTCATCAACAACCTTAACTTTTAAAAATACAAACAAGTTCAAAAAAATACATTGATAACACGAACAAATTCAACATCAACCTCAACATTGAAAAACACCAACAACTTCAACAACCTCAACAATGAAAATCACCAACAAATTCAATAACAACCTCAACATTGAAAAACACCAACAACTTCAACAACCTCAACATTGAAAATCACCAACAAATTCAATAACAACCACAACAATGAAAACACCAAAAAATTCAACAACAACCTCAACATTGAAAAACACTAACAAATTCAACAACAACCATATTTTTAAAATACAAACAAGTTCAACAAAAAACATTGATAACAGCAACAAATTGAACAAAAACTTCAACAATAAATAACACCAACAAATTCAACAACAACCTCAACATTGAAAAATACTAACAAATTCAACAACAACCTCAACATTGAAAAGCAGCAACAAATTCAAGAACAACCTCAGCATTGAAAAATACCAACAAATTCAACAACATTGAAAACCAACGAAAAATTCAACAACAATCTCAAATTTAAAACGTCAACAAATTCAACAACAATCACAATATTGAAAGACACCAACAATTTCAACAACGACCTCAACATTGAAAATTAGCGAAAAATTCAACAACAATCTCAACATTGAAAAACGCGAACAAATTCAACAACACCCTCAATTTTGAAAAACACATACAAATTCAGCAACAACCTCAATATTTAAAGGCAACAACAAGTTCAACAACAGCCTCAACATTGAATATCAACAACAAATTCAAGAACATCAATATTGAAAATCATCAACAAATTCAACAACAACCTCAACATTGAAAAACGCCAACAAATTCAACAACAAACTCAATATTGAAAATCACCAACAAATTCAACAGCAACCTCAACATTGAAAAACACCAACAAATTCAACAACAACCTCAATATTGAAAATCAACAACAAATTCAACAGCAACCTCAACATTGAAAAAAACCAACAAATTCAACAACAACCTCTACATTGAAAAACGCCAACAAATTCAAAAACAACCTCAATATTGAACGTCACCAACAAATTCAACAACAACCTCAACATTGAAAAACACCAACAACTTCAACAACTTCAATATTGAAAATCACCAACAAATTCAACAACAACCTCAACATTGAAAAACGTCAACATATTCAACAAGAACCTTATTATTGAAAATCACCAAAAAATTCAACAACAACTGCAACAATGAAAAACACCAACAAATTCAACAACAACCTCTACATTGAAAAGCAGCAACAAATTCAACAACAACCTCAACATTGAAAATCACCAACAAATTCAACAACAACCTCCACATTGAAAAGCAGCAACAAATTCAACAACAACCTCAACAATGAAAAATACAAAAAAGTTCGAAAAATTGAATTGGTAACATCAACAAATTCAACAATAACCTCAACATTGAAAATCACCAACAAATTCAACAACAACCTCTACATTGAAAAGCAGCAACAAATTCAACAACAACCTCAACAATGAAAAACACCAACAAATTCAACAACAACCTCAACATTGAAAAATACCAACAAATTCAACAACAACCTCAACATTGAAAAATACAAAAAAGTTCAAAAAATAACATTGATAACAGCAACATATTCAACAACAACCTCAACATTGAAAATTACCAACAAATTCAACAACAACCTCAACAATGAAAAATACAAAAAAGTTCGAAAAATTACATTGATAACATCAACAAATTCAACAACAACTTCAACATTGAAAAACACCTACAAATTCAACAACCTCAATATTGAAAATCACCAGCAAATTCAACAACAACCACAACATTGAAAAACACCAACAAATTCAACAACAACCTCAATAATGAAAGACACCAACAATTTCATCAACGACCACAAAATTGAAAATCAGCGAAAAATACAAAAACATCCTCAACATTGAAAAAAGCCAACAAATTCAACAACAACCTCAATATTGAAAATCACCAACAAATTCAACAACAACCTCAACATTTAAAATCACCAACAAATTCACCAACAACCTCAACATTGAAAAACACCAACAAATTCAACAACAACCTCAATATTGAAAGACACCAACCGTTTCAACAGCGACCTCAACATTGAAAATCAGCGAAAATTTCAAACAATCTCAACATTGAACAAGGCCAACAAATTCAAAAAAAATGTCAATTTTGAAAATCACAAAGAAATTCAACAACAACTTCAACTTTGAAAAATAGCAAAAAATTCAACAACAACCACAATATTGAAAGACACTAACAATTCAACAACAACCTCAACATTGAAAATCACCAACCAATTCAACAGCATCAATATTGAAAATCATCAACAAATTCAACTACAACCTCAGCATTGAAAAACGCCGACAAATTCAACAACAACCACGATATTGAAAATCACCAACAAATTCAACAACAAACTCAACAATGAAAAATACCAACAAATTCAACAACATCCTCAATATTGAAAGGCATCATAAAGTTCAACAACGTCCTCAACATTGAAAATCAGCAACAAATTCATCAACAATCTCAACATTGAAAAACGCCAACAAATTCAACGACAACCTCAATTTTGAAACTCACCAACAAATTCAAAAAACACCCTCAAGATTGAAAAACACCAACAAATTCAACAACAACAACATTGAAAACACCAACAAATTCAACAACAACCTCAATATTGAAAGACACAAACAAATTCAACAACAACCTCAAGATTGAAATACACCAACAAATTCAACAACAACCTTAACTTTTAAAAATACAAACAGGTTCAATAAAAAAAATTTGATAACACCAACAAATTCAACATCAACCTCAACAATGAAAAGCACCAACAAATTCAACAACAACCTCAACATTGAAAAACACCAACAACTTCATCAACCTCAACATTGAAAATCACCAACAAATTCAATAACAACCTCAACAATGAAAAACACCAAAAAATTCAACAACAACCTGAACATTGGAAAACACCAACAAATTCAACAACAACCATAATTTTAAAAATACAAACAAGTTCAGCAAAATACACTGATAACACCAACAAATTCAACAAAAACCTCAACATTGAAAAATACTAACAAATTCAACAACAACCTCAACATTGAAAAACACCAACAACTTCATCAACCTCAACATTGAAAATCACCAACAAATTCAATGACAACCTCAACAATGAAAAACACCAAAAAATTCAACAACAACCTTAACATTGAAAAACACCAACAAATTCAACAACAACCATAATTTTAAAAATACAAACAAGTTCAACAAAATACACTGATAACACCAACAAATTCAACAAAAACCTCAACATTGAAAAGCAGCAACAATTTCAAGAACAACCTCAACAATGAAAAACACCAACAAATTCAACAACAACCTCAACATCGAAAAATACTAACAAATTCAACAACAACCTCAACATTGAAAAACGCCAACAAATTCAACAACAACCTCAATATTGAAAAACACCAACAATTTACACAACAACCTCAACATTGAAAATCAACGAAAAATTCAACAACAATCTCAACATTGAAAAATGCCAACAAATTCAACAACAACCTCAATTTTGAAAAACACCATCAAATTCAACAACAACCTCAATATTAAAAGACAACAACAAATTCAACAACAACCTGAACACTGAAAATCACCAACAAATTCAAGAATATCAATATTGAAAATCATCAACAAATTCAACAACAACCTCAATATTGAAAATCACCAAAAAATTCAACAGCAACCTCAACATTGAAAAACGCCAACAAATTCAAAAACAACCACAATATTGAAAAACACCAACAAATTCAACAACAACCTCAACTTTTAAAAGAAGAGAAAAAAACATTGATTACACCAACAAATTCAACAACAACCTCTACATTGAAAAACGCCAACAACTTCAACAACAACATCAATATTGAAAGTCAACAACAACTTCAACAACAACCTCAACATTGAAAGACACCAACAAATTCAACAACAACCTCAATATTGAAAATCACCAACAAATTCAATTATAACCTAAACATTGAAAAAAACCAACAAATTCAACTACAACCTCAACAGTGAAAAATACCAAGAAATTCAACAACAACTGCAAAATTGAAAAACAGAAACAACTTCAACAACCTCAACAATGAAAAACACCTAAAAATTCAACAACAACCTCAAATATATAAAGAAGAGAAAAAGTTCAAATAAAACATTGATAACAACAAAAAATTCAACAACAACCTCAACATTGAAAATACAAAAAAGTTCGACAAATAACATTGATAACATCAACAAATTCAACAATAACCTCAACATTGAAAAATACAAAAAAGTTCTAAAAATAACATTGATAACACCAACAAATTCAACAACAACCTCAACATTGAAAATCACCAACAAATTCAACAACAACCTCTACATTGAAAAGCAGCAACAAATTCAACAACAACCTCAACAATGAAAAACACCAACAAATTCAACAACAACCTCAACATTGAAAAATACCAACAAATTCAACAACAACCTCAACTTTGAAAAATACAAAAAAGTTCAAAAAATAACATTGATAAAACCAACAAATTGAACAACAACCTCAATATTGAAAATCACCAACAAATTAAACAACATCCACAACATTGAAAAACACAAACAAATTCAACTACAACCTCAATGATGAAAGACACCAACAATTTCAACAACGACCTCAACATTGAAAATCAGCGAAAAATTCAACAACAAACTCAACATTGAAAAACACCAACAAATTCAACAACAACCTCAATATTGAAAGACACCAACAAATTCAACAACTACCTCAACATTGAAAATGACCAACCAATTCAACAACAACCTAAATATTGAATGAAACCAACAAATTCAACAAAAATCTCAACATTGAAAATCACCAACCAATTCAACAACATCAATATTGAAAATCATCAACAAATTCATCAACATCCTCAACATTGAAAATGGCCAACAAATTCAAAAACAACATCAATATTGAAAATCACCAACAAATTCAACAGCAACCTCAACATTGAAAAACACCAACAAATTCAACAACAACCTCAATTTTGAAAATCACCAAGAAATTCAACAACAACCTCAACATTGAAAAACGGCAACAAATTCAACAACAACCTCAATATTGAAAGACACCAACAATTCAACGACAACCTCAACATTGAAAATCACCAACTTTTTCAACAGCATCAATATTGAAATTCAACAGCAAATTCAACCACAACCGCAGCATTGAAAAACGCTGACAAATTCAACAACAACCTCAATATTGAAAATCACCAACAAATTCAACAACAAACTCAGCATTGAAAAACACCAACAAATTCAACAACATCATCAACATTGAAAAACAACAACAAATTCAACATCAACCTGAACATTGAAAAATACTAAAAAGTTCAAAAAATAACATTGATAACACCAACAAATTCAACAACATCCTCAATATTGTAAGGCACCAAAAAGTTCAACAACGTCCTCAACATTGAAAATCAGCAACAAATTCAACAACAACTTCAACTTTAAAAGGAAGAGAAAAAGTTCAAAAAAACATTGATAACTCCATCAAATTCAACAACAACCTCAACAATGAAAAACACCAACAAATTCAACAACAATCTCAACATTGAAAAATACAGAAAAGTTCAAAAAGTAACATTGATAATCCCAAGAAATTCAACAACATCCTCAATAATGAAAGAGAACAAGTTCAACAAGGACCTAAACATTGAAAGTCAGCAACAAATTCAAGAAAAATCTCAACCTTGAAAAAGGCCAACAAATTCAACAACAACCTCAATATTGAAAGACACAAACAAATTCAACTACAACCTCAATGATGAAAGACACCAACAATTTCAACAACGACCTCAACATTGAAAATCAGCGAAAAATTCAACAACAAACTCAACATTGAAAAACACCAACAAATTCAACAACAACCTCAATATTGAAAGACACCAACAAATTCAACAACTACCTCAACATTGAAAATGACCAACCAATTCAACAACAACCTAAATATTGAATGAAACCAACAAATTCAACAAAAATCTCAACATTGAAAATCACCAACCAATTCAACAACATCAATATTGAAAATCATCAACAAATTCATCAACATCCTCAACATTGAAAATGGCCAACAAATTCAAAAACAACATCAATATTGAAAATCACCAACAAATTCAACAGCAACCTCAACATTGAAAAACACCAACAAATTCAACAACAACCTCAATTTTGAAAATCACCAAGAAATTCAACAACAACCTCAACATTGAAAAACGGCAACAAATTCAACAACAACCTCAATATTGAAAGACACCAACAATTCAACGACAACCTCAACATTGAAAATCACCAACTTTTTCAACAGCATCAATATTGAAATTCAACAGCAAATTCAACCACAACCGCAGCATTGAAAAACGCTGACAAATTCAACAACAACCTCAATATTGAAAATCACCAACAAATTCAACAACAAACTCAGCATTGAAAAACACCAACAAATTCAACAACATCATCAACATTGAAAAACAACAACAAATTCAACATCAACCTGAACATTGAAAAATACTAAAAAGTTCAAAAAATAACATTGATAACACCAACAAATTCAACAACATCCTCAATATTGTAAGGCACCAAAAAGTTCAACAACGTCCTCAACATTGAAAATCAGCAACAAATTCAACAACAACTTCAACTTTAAAAGGAAGAGAAAAAGTTCAAAAAAACATTGATAACTCCATCAAATTCAACAACAACCTCAACAATGAAAAACACCAACAAATTCAACAACAATCTCAACATTGAAAAATACAGAAAAGTTCAAAAAGTAACATTGATAATCCCAAGAAATTCAACAACATCCTCAATAATGAAAGAGAACAAGTTCAACAAGGACCTAAACATTGAAAGTCAGCAACAAATTCAAGAAAAATCTCAACCTTGAAAAAGGCCAACAAATTCAACAACAACCTCAATATTGAAAGACACCAACAAATTCAACAACAACCTCAAGATTGAAAAACACCAACAAATTCAACAAGAACCTTAACTTTTAAAAATACAAACAAGTTCAATAAAAAAACATTGATAACACCAACAAATTCAACATCAACCTCAACAATGAAAAGCGCCAACAAATTCAAAAACAACCTCAACATTGAAAAACACCAACAACTTCAACAACCTCAACACTGAAACTCACCAACAAATTCAACAACAACCTCATCATTGAAAACCACCAACAAATTCAACAACATAAACATTGAAAAACACCAATGAATTCAACAGCAACCTGAACATTGAAAAACACCAACAAATTCAACAACAACAATAATTTTAAAAATACAAACAAGTTCATCAAAATACACTGATAACACCAACAAATTCAACAAAAACCTCAACAATAAAAAACAACAATAAATTCAATAACAACCTCAACAATGAAAACACCAAAAAATTCAGCAACAACCTGATCATTGAAAAACACCAACAATTTCAACAACAACCTCAACATTGAATATCAGTGAAAATTTCAACAACAATCTCAACATTGAAAAACGCTAACAAATTCAACAACAACCTCAATTTTGAAAAATACCTACAAATTCATCAACAACGCCAATATTAAAAGACAACAACATATTCAACAACAACCTCAACATTGAAAATCACCAACAAATTCAAGAACATCAATATTGAAAATCATCAACAAATTCAACAACAACCTCAACATTAAAAAACGACAACAATTTCAACAACGACCTCAATATTGAAAATCACCAACAAATTCAACAGCAACCTCAACAATGAAAAACGCCAGCAAATTCAACAACAACCTCAATACTGAAAATCACCATCTAGTTCAACAGCAACCTCAACATTGAAAAACGCCAACAAATTCAACAACAACCTCAACATTGAAAATCACCAACAAATTCAACAACTTCAATATTGAAAATCACCCACAAATTCAATAACAACCTCAACATTGAAAAACGTCAGCAAAATCAACAAGAAACTTAATATTAAAAATCAGGAACAAATTCAATAATAACCTAAACATTGAAAATAACCAACTAATTCAACTACAACCTCAACAGTGAAAAATACCAAAAAATTCATCAACTGCAACATTGAAAAACACAAACAACTTCAACAACCTCAACAATGAAAAACACCAAAAAACTCAACAACAACCTCAAATTTTAAAAGAAGAGAAAAAGTTCAAAAAAAACATTGATAAGACTAAGAAATTCAAAAACAACCGCAACATTGAAAAATACAAAAAAGTTCGAAAAATTACATTGATAACATCAACAGATTCAACAATAACCTCAACATTGAAAAATACAAAAAAAAATATCATTGATAACTCCACCAAATTCGGCAACAACATCAATATTGAAAATAACCAACAAATTCAACAACAACCTCAACATTGAAAAACACCAACAAATTCAACAACAACCACAATTTTGAAAGACACCAACAATTCAACGACAACCTCAACATTGAAAATCACCAACCAATTCAACAGCATCAATATTGAAATTCAACAGCAAATTCAACCACAACCGCAGCATTGAAAAACGCCGACAAATTCAACAACAACCTCAATATTGTAAATCACCAACAAATTCAACAACCAACTCAGCATTGAAAAACACCAACAAATTCAACAACAACATCAACATTGAAAAACAACAACAAATTCAACATCAACCTGAACATTGAAAAATACTAAAAAGTTCAAAAAATAACATTGATAACACCAACAAATTCAACAACAACCTCAACATTGAAAAATACTAAAAAGTTCAAAAGATAACATTGATAACACCAACAAATTCAACAACATCCTCAATATTGTAATGCACCAAAAAGTTCAACA